>NW_017536664.1:115774-118968 GCF_001853355.1 Bactrocera latifrons | reverse complement strand
GGAATATCTAATTGGCGCCACGTAGCGAAAAGAAGAAACGATTGGCGCGCTGTTGTTAACTCGGCTATAATCGCGTAAGCGGTGTCTACGCCAATCAAGAAGAAGAAGTCCAAAACTATGAATTCTTATTTTTCCCAGAAATACAGTTGTATCCTTTTTTTATTTCCCCTTGTTTTATTTTCCCCAGAAATACATTTGTAAGAAAGGATAAAGATCCTTTTTTATTTTCCACATAAAAGATTTAAGGAGTTCAAAAGCTCAAAAYGTGCGCTACATCAGCTACCTACCCGACGTCATTTCGCAAGTGATAAAATAAATTTTTCAAGAGCTCAAAGCATGCGCTACATCAGCTCGAACCTACATACCCTACACCTCTGCGCAAATGATTATATTATGATAGCAAATGCTCACATTCAGATTTCGCAATGGCAATAGCAATACGTTTGACAGTTAGTATTCTATAAATTCTATCCCCGTTATGAAACGGAGCGACCGATTAACATGATTTTAATTTTTTCTATATTCAATAAAATAGGACAGATATATGAACTACGCGGAGAGAAATATAGAACCGAATTTAAGCAATATTTTAATTCATATTAGTTGATTTTCACAAGTTGTTGTCTGAGAGGCCTCCTAGCTATGTAAATAAAATTACAAATAACCCCCCAGGCCTCTACACAACGCCCCCATTTTCTTTTTGGGTCTCTTACCGCCCCCCTTGACACCTGCGGATCTAGAGGATCTCCTCTATCCTAAATTTATCCAAAGATTTCACTGGATGACTTTATTTTTTTAATGTCATCATGTTCTCCAATTTTAATAGAAATAGCACCGGTTTTAATTGTCTTGTTCCGTTATATCGGGAATTTACATACAAAATTTTGAGGATCTTGATCGTGCCAACCGGGATTGAAAATATATAAATATTTTCCAATATGGATTGGTATTCATTAATATTGTAAGCTACACGTTCAATAAATATTGTGATCGTGTTTTCCGGCTAATATATATTGAAACTGTAGCAGTGCATATAGAATGTTTTGTGGCTGTTTTTGAATGAACTAAGCCCGGAAGTTTTGTAACGCTGGGTTATTTATTTTATTGCGAACTGAAGAAGTTTTGTACTACATGTACTTTTTACACGTATCAGTTCATTTTGAATATGGATTTGGCGCTACCTTACAAAATTGAATACGCCAAAAGCGGTAGAGCCTCTTGTAAAATGTGTAAGTGTTCCATCGCTCAAGGAAGTCTTAGATTGGCGGCAATGGTTCAGGTTAGTGACATTTATTATCTAGTAAAAGAAAAATTTTGAGAAAACCAGTATATCGTCCCAGAATTTCGGGAATAAAATGGGTGTGGTTAAATTGAGGAGGTTCTCAAAATCAAGAATATATATAGTTTTAAGGCAAAAAGCAGTTTTACTCAAAAAAAAACAAAAAAAACTTGAAACATCCGGATGTTGGACCGAACAGGATTATTTTGTTGGGCAATATTACGATTCTTTTGGCATCGCAATTTGATGGTACGGATGGATAGAGGAACATCTCAGGACTAAAAAAATATCTATACATCTACTCATCTCGAACTTATAGTTTTTGAGATATTTCTATTTAAAGTCCAAAAATTTGTGAAAGTAACATTCGCTATTTTACTATGTTTAACTTAAATTGTACACATGTTGCCGTTAATATATTTTCACTTAAATCTACACATTAAAATATATATAAATTTTACATTTATTGTGCATTTTTAATAAATATACTTTAAAAACTATTTCACAACTTCATTTAATTTTCATTGTTTTATACTTTTTATGAATAGTCTTGAACAATGCAACAAATTCTCTCGGTTTACATATTTTTTTTTTGCTAAGTTTTCAATCTGGCCAACGCTCATTTCCAATTGCTAAACGTCAAAACTTTCTGACCTCGAACAGCTGTCCGAAAAAATCGTAATAGTGCATTTTTTTTGCACCGCGGCCCAAGTCTCCCCACAAAAAAAGAAGTTTTACGCGAAAAGAAACTTGAAACACTTCAGTGTTGGACCGACCAGCGGCTATAACTATATATATTCTTGATCTGGAGAACTTCTATCCGACCATACGAACTTCATTACCGAAATCCGGTATTCTAAAGCCGACCCTAAAATTTACAAAATTGTTTTCGTAGTCTGCTTTTTATGATGGAAAACAGCCGATGTGGTTTCATGAAGATTGTTTTTTTAAAAAGCAACGACCGCAATCTGTGGGAGATATTGAGAACTTTGAAAACATCAGATTCGAGGACCAAGAAAGGATAAAGTTAAGAATTGGTAAGACCTGTTCGCCTTAGAAACACCAAAATTATTATTTTTTATTACAATATATTTTTGTATTCATATTTTTATCAAATATTCTTAACATTTGGTGATGAAATTTAAAACTTCAAGTACTCTTGCAATAAGCAAGAATTAAAGCCAGGATATACCTTAAATGTAAAGTGTCAACCAGAGGAGCAAACAATTATCTATGCATATGTACAATGGTTCGCAGCGATTCCGATTACTTTGGCGGAGAGGAAAAAAACTGAATTTCCGTGAAAATGGGGTATGTGCGCATAGGGGAGTTTCTCCAGAGGAGGAATATCCAAAAATAATATGAAAATAACTTATATTTTAAAAAAAATTTTAAAATATTCACGATTAAAAGTCTTTCTCTATCTTTCACTAAATTTATTCACGTATTTTACACTGTATATTTAAATATACACTTAACATTGAAATTAGTTCTCATTTCAATTTTATTTTGTAATATTTTACCTAAATTTATTAATTTAAAAATCACTTATCTCACTCGTCGTTGCAAAGGTTAGATTGCTTACAATTATGGGAAAAATGAGCGTTGCCACATCTTAAACACCAAATATGTAGGATTCTTAACGATTTTTCTTTGTTTGTTTTTTTGCGTGATTCTTTTTTCTACAATAATTACAATAAAAAATACTTTCCAAAATTTTCTAAGTTACACATATGGACAAAATAATAGGTGTATTACATTTTACCAAAATATCGTGAAATCATATGCAATTAAAACAAATTTTTCTTTAGTAATAAAAGTATTTCTCTTTATTAAACAGAAATACTTTGCAATTTTCTTACTGTAAGCTTTAAAACAAAAAATTCAATTATAAAAACATATTTCCCTGGACAAA
>NW_017536664.1:108534-115004 GCF_001853355.1 Bactrocera latifrons | reverse complement strand
GATCACTCGTCACTAAAAAGCAAAATCACCGAATGAGTAATGCAAACTGTTGACACCACCATGCTACTAAAACGCGTCCATCATAAAAACATAGCGGTATTAAAAATAAATAACAGTTACAACACTTTTTGACAAAAAAATGGCACCACGCATAGGCACACCTATTATTTTGTCCATATGTGTATAATTGAGTTGTGAACACTTTCCATCTACATATGCATTAGGGTGATTGAGTAGTTCATTGAGTTATAAAATTTATAACAAATAAAAAATGTTCCCAAAAATAATCAAACTTGTTAATATCTTTTAAACAGTTGGGATTACGAAAAAATCGTACAGACCGTTTTTGTAGAGCATTCAATTTCCTACAAAACCTAAGGAACAATATATTTTTTCCAGTAGTTGGAAGCGAGATATAAAGTTTTCTATATGATAATAAGAAGAAATAGAAAATTGTATGTAGGAGGACCTTCCCGTTACAATTAAGAACTCATTCTTGGAGAGGCTTCCTTAGAGGTGTCTAGGAACCTATTTTTCAGAGTTCCAAATGAAAACAAAAAATGTTCTTTGAATTACCCTAATATGTATATGTATAATGTGATTTATATTTAATAAGTACAAATAACTAAAACTCTATGATAGTATTATAAAATTTATATCATATCGGGATGACTGAAGTACTTTCGCGTAGTACTCCTTTCTGCGTTAAAAATAAAAAAAAAAATATATTGAGTTTTCGCTATAAAGTGGTAATATTTTTCATACTCATATTGAAACAAAATTTGAGTTTTCGTTACCGAATTTCCTTATTATCACATGGCAGCGCAGAGTGTAAAATGTAATTTTTAAAATAAAGATTTCTTAGGTAAAAAAAAACCTGCTAGCAGTGTAAAATGCGGATTTCTTTGAAAGTTTATAGTTTAATTTAACTAATTAGAAGAGAAAAATTTTAATAAAGTGTGTTAAAGGTGATGAAATAGCKTCTCGAAATGTTCGAATTTTGGGAATTTTTGAGCTTTAAGGTCGAATATCTCGAAAATTAAGCTTATTTTAAGAGATATTCGACCTTAACGTTCAAAAATTCGCAAAATTCGAACATTTCAAGAAGCTATTTCACCACATTAAACACGCTTTATTCACATTTTTCACTTCAAATTAATTAAACTACACTACAAACTTTTAAATAAATCCACATTTTACACTTTTAGCAGGTTTTTTACCCAAAAATCCTTATTTTAAAAATTTAATTTTACACTCGTTTGAACTTCATTTGTTTACCAAAAATTACGACGAAATAGAGCGCTGCCATGTGATGATTAGGCAATTCGCTGAAACTCGTCTTTTTGCCAAAAATTCCTCTATTCCTCTCTATTTTTTTAAATTTGTTAAGCAAATAAGTAATATTATATACATATATGTATTATTAATATTATATATACATATGTAAAAGTAATATATACACAAGTTCAATGGCAACTCTACCAAGTAGACATACATGGTTTTTTCGCTCGTGATATTATTAATTAAAATAATTTTTGTAAATTAATTAACTCTGACTGACTTAATTAATAGAGTAAAATGTCGTGTTGCAAATACATACATTTTTTAGTTACTAATACTACTGTTAATGTGTCAAGCTGATTATCAACATGCCACTTAAAAAGCTATTTGTAAACAACACATGTGGTAGCTGTTCTGAAAACTGTGCCAGAAGTAGTTTCATTCCAGATGTCTAAACCCCAGTAATGCTGAATTTGACGCAATAGCAACAAATATCAAGGTAAATCGTATCTTATGGAGGTGTCTGGAATGCAATGATTTGGCGGTTAGTGTAAGACATTCTGATGACTCGGCGGATGAAAGTGAGAATGACAATGTTGATAGACTTGAAAAATTCAAAATAAACAATTTGAAGAATTTGCCAAAAAATTGTATAACAATCTTGAAAACTTTAAATCTTCTATTAGTGAAAATATCACCGGGTTAAAAAACGAAGTTAAAGCAAAAAATGCACGAGTCTGAGTGACCGTATAACAACTATTGAAAAGAATTTATGCTCCTACAAAATCTCATCACCATCACCATCTTCTCCTGAGGACATCATAAAAGTAGTTAATGATCGTAAGAAGCGTGAGTCAAACGTCATCGCTCTTGGAATTTCAGAGTAGACCAAAGCTACTGGCAGTGACCGATGGAAGATGAGAAAGTGTCACTCTGAGCTGTATTATCGGATGAATTATCTGCTAAGTTAACTGGATTCAAAATCCGAAGACCTGGACGTCAGACACCTAACCGTACGCGACCTCTGCTTATAGAGACCCTGTCAGTTGCTGATGCCAGAGAAATCTTTAATCTAAACCAGAGTGAAAGCTCTCAGGTTAGATTCAAACCAGACCTAACCCCTGCACAACAGACTCACCGTAATGATTACGCTCTGACCATCAAGTATGTCCATGGCATACCGCAGATAGTTAACAAAAAATTTCGCCCGCTCAGTGAAAAGGAAGAAACCCGAAGCTCTTCAAATGTACTATCAAAATACGCGGGGGCTCCGAACAAAACTAAATACATTTTTCACAGCGTCTGCCGTCAGTAATATCGACCTCATTTGTATTACTGAATCATGGTTACACCCATCGATTCACGACGGCTAACTAATCGACAGCACTTACACAATTTTTAGGCACGATAGGGATCCAGTTTTGTCCGGTCTAGAACGAGGTGGTGGAGTATTCATCGCAGCCACCCTCAAGCTGAACTATTTCAAATTGATCAACATAACCTTGAGCTCGTCTTCGTCAACGTAAACGGCGCTTCCCATGATATCATTGTTGGCTGTGTCTACATGCCACCTCTGTCAAACTTTGATTCCTATACTAATCTACTCACTCTGCTCTCTTTTATAAATGATAAATTTAAAGTTTAGCATTTAATATTATTTGTAGGCGACGTCAATTTGCCTAGTAGTGTCCCCCGAGCGGACTGTGAAAGGATTCTCCAAGATGGTTTAACTTTACTTGATTGCACTCAAGTAAACAACACAAGCAACTGTGATAACACTTTTCTTGATCACTGTTACAGTATTATTGAAATTAGTGTTGATAAAACCCTACCATATCTCTAATCAGTCTTAATTTTCGAACTAATCTTTCATCACCGAGTTCAACTACATACTCCTTTAAGAAAGCCGATTATCATAATTTCAACGTTTTTTATCACCAGGTTAACTGGGTAGAAATGTATGAAACAGACACTATCGACAATGAAATTGCTTGGTGTTATAACAAGGTAGACGAAGGCATTACCCTATATGTGCCTGTACATAAGAATTATGTCAGTAATTACCCTAATTGGTCCTCTTTTGAGCTTATCAAGAGAATTAAGCTCAAAAATGCGGCTAACTTACAGTACAAGAACTCTAATAATCAACGAGATTACGCTCGCTTCAGCATGTTAAGGCGTGATTGCAAAACTTTAAGTATCCCTGCAAGTTAGAGTTGATGGATATTTGTCTGAGGAATATAAGGTTACATCTGGAGTGCCACAGGGATCCCACTTAGGACCTCTGCTTTTCAACAGTGAGCTAGATGTCCACTGCTTCAAGAGCCTGAAAATATGTTGTCTATTTTGTCAACATGGTTCAGTCCGACACAAGCTCACCAAGGATAAGAAGTACAATAGTGTGAACATTCCATCAGAGCTGTGATGGCTCGATCAATATGCTACTACGGGTGAATCAATCAGTAACCTGTTTGCCTCATACTTCAAAACAACATTCACTGATGATAACAATAATGATCAAATTAGCAAAAATACAGTGATGAATGGCCCAAAAACCAACCTCGATAATTTGAAAATCAAAAGTGCTCTATGAGCCTATCACTCATATATTCAATAGACCTTTGCAGCTTGGAACCTTCCCTAGCGCATGGAAGCTTTCGAATGCCAGCCCAATCTTCAAAAGTGGCCAGAGAACTGATGTTTCCAACTACAGGCCTATATGCATTCAATCAGCGTTGGCAAAACTATTTGAAAAGCTGGTCCTCACTCAACTTACTGCTGGCTTTAAAGATATCATCACGACAAGGCAGCACTGATTTACAGGTGGCAGATCAACGACGTCCAATCTTTTCTTTTACACTAATTTCCTACTCAACACTTTGAATGATGGTCTCAAGGTTCACTCCATATATACTAACTTTAGCAAAGCCGTTGATCGTGTTAATCACAGAATTCTTGTTTCTAAGCTTCAAATCTGCGGAGTCGATGGCAATGCTTGGGATTGGTTATATTCCTACCTGGTAAACAGATCCCTGCAAGTTAGAGTTGATGGATATACAGAACCATCAAAAACGAGCTAGATGTCCAGCTGCTTCATGATGACATTGACAAACTCTCGGCCTGGTATACTAATAACAAACTTGACCTTAACGCAAATAAATGCGCGGTAGTCTCGTACTCGCGCTCTTACAGCAATATTGCCATCAGTTATAAACTAAATCGTCCTGCCAACCTGCAAGAAGTTCCCGACATCAAAGACCTGGGCATCATCATAGACAACAAACTCACTTACTCGAAGCATACAGACAAGATCACACTCCCAGCTTTCAAGGATCTTGGATTAATCGCGAGAACAGGAAAACAGTTTCGCAGTCCCTACACATTGATATGTCTATATCGCCAACTGGTCCTACCCATACTTGAGTACGGCACTGTAGTCTGGTCTCCTCACACGGATGTCTCGATCAGTCTATCCTTTCATACAACCTTGAAGTCGCAGGTACTCTCCACTGATGATATTCGTTCACGCTATAAAATCAACAGCCTAGCTACACGTCGTCAAGTCGCTGGCCTAGATTTTTACTTTAAGGTTGCTAACAACCTAATTGATGCCACAGAGATTCTTGGTAGTTTTGAGTTTGCTCTTACGGCATTCTTGCTGAGACAATCACGGAAACTTAAAACAAAAAAGGCACAGAAAAACCGTCTTCCATTGACCTCACAACAGGATTGCTAACCACGTAAATTCACTTCACCAGAACATCGATTTCTATGGAGGCTCCCTCAGTTCATTCATCAATAATATAAAGGAAAAACTCCTTCCATACCATTAATTTGATCACTGTAATACAATTGCCCTTATTATTATATTTTTTAAAAAATTAAAATTTTACAAACAAATTTTAAACTTAAATTTTAAATATAAAAATATATGTATCGTCACCTAAAATATAAAACAATGTATAATCAAAAATAAATAGAAATCGCTCACAGATATAATAACTAAAATGTATCCATTTTATAACGAAAACTCAAATTTTGTTTCAATATGAGTGCATGATAACCAAAAACATATAACCACTTTATAACAAAAACTCAATATATTTTTTTTAGTTTCAACGCAGAAAGAATACTACGCGGAAGTACTTCAGTCACCCCGGGTATTGTATATGGAAAAGTGTTCACATGTTCAATTTTAGCTTGAAAAATCTTCTTTGTAGTTTTTTTTTATAGTTAATAAAGAAAAAAGAAACACTCGAAAGTACAAACAAAGAAAACGCTGTGAAACGCTGAAAAATCCTTCACTTTTGGTTTATAAAGTGTGGTAAAGCTGGTTTTCCTCGTAAATATAAATACTCTAAACTTTTCAGCCATACATTTTTAAGTGATTTTTAAATTACTAATTTTAGCTGAAAAATTACAAAATAAATGTGAAATGTGAGCTTATTTCAATGCTGAGAGTGTATATTTAAATATACATATAWAAACGTGAAAAAATGTAGTCAAATATAGAGAAATAACATGCGTTCTTAGTGCAAATTTTTTAATTTTTAAACGAGAATATTTTAAAAAATAGTTTTTTTTTATATTGTTTTTCGATATTCCTCCTCTGAGGAAGCTCCGCTATCCGTACATTCCCCATTTCTACGGCAATTCGGGTTTTTACCCCTCCGCCAAAGTAATCGGAATCTTGTCGTAATAAGACCTCTGCTACGTCCACAAAACGCCATTCACCGAAAACATGTAAAGTGCCATAACTAAGCACTAATTTAAGATATAAAGCTGTAATTGTATTATCTCTTAAATCACTTAAGCTACAACAACCCAATTTGCTGAGTATAAATCTTATAAGAACTTCTACTCACTCCCCATATACTGTTAAAAACTATCAAAAACGCGATAAATCAAGAAACCTTAAATTTTACCACCGAGATGGTATGAGAGAGCTTGAGGAAACTAACCATCTTATACCATCCCACGATTTTAGGGTTAAAATTGGTATATATGGTTAGATAGAGGAAATGTTCTAGATTCAGAATATACATATGTATATAGCCGCACCAAACTTATAGTTTTCGAGATATTTTAATTTAAAGTTGAAAATCACCACAATTTGAAGTATGCAGTTTTGAGATTTAAAATTAACTTTACACTTATATTCTTCTTCTTGATTGGCGTAGACACCGCTT
>NW_017536664.1:104071-105619 GCF_001853355.1 Bactrocera latifrons | reverse complement strand
TCTGGCCACTCCCAAGTGAATGGCGATCAGAAAACTTTCCTCACTTGCGTGAAATTCTACACATGACTCCATCCTCCATATTACGCCCTTTTATATCCACTAACACTCACTAATTCGTTTGTACACTTGTGTTTTATTGTATATACTGTAAAAATAATTTCAATGTAAGATTTAACTCATTGTTCAATTCAAGTTAAATAAAACAACAACGGGGGTTGTAGTCTGTCAAATAATCTGTGCTACCTTATCCACATCTTTAATAAATGAACTAAAAGGAATAAAGAAAAGAAATTATACCAAAAATAATTTTTTGAGATGTCTATCGCAAGATAGTCGTAAAAAAAAAACCGACACATACGAACGCCAAACCCTTTGAGGGTTTTACTATACTGACCTAGTACCATCACCCTGACTTAGAATTTCTCACCCCCAGACAATAATCCCAAAAATGTTCCACAGTGTTATTATAATATGATATGCTTGAGAGGGATAGTACATTTATAGACATGAGATTTAGAATGAATGATTGCAGGCAACAAGATTAGTGACTGAAAAGCTGGTGACAGTCGAGTAGCTTGCTCTTTAGGGTGGTGATAAAGTTGATATATGATCCTCCATCGAAGTCTATGTCATTGTGCAGGGAGTTGACGAGAGTAGCGATGCGATTATGAGGACCGTGAACCACATAGTTTTTAAATGACTGTGAGGTTTTGAGTAAACGTTTACGTCTTAAGTATAAGTTGGGTGGGGCTGCACCGAAGCTAATATACCCTTCACAGGTGTATTTCTTTCAGTAACTATGTGTTTAAGCAAATCTAAAGACGTAACTGCCCAGTGGTTTTCATTCAAAGGGTAACATTTTACTAATTCTTTTTAGCCGGGTTGTTTGCTAGAAACATTAAGGTTATTTAATAAAGAAAATAGATCTTTTAGTTGTTTATAGTTATTTAAAATTTTATTTATTACTAACATAAACTTAATGGGGAAAAAATTATAATATTTCTATATTAGCAGCACCCTTCTAACATACTTCCAAAATTCTTTTGAATCAGAGAGGACCAGTTGCTCAACTTGTAATCCAAATATTTTCTTTATAATCCATTTTTCCAAACATTAAGGTTATTTAATAAAGAAAATAGATCTTTTAGTTGTTTATAGTTATTTACAATTTTATTTATTACTAACATAAACTTAATGGGGAAAAATTATAACATTTCTATATTAGTACATATTTGTCACATATATATATTTACAGTTTGCTTTATAAAAACACAGAGCAAATATAATATATATTTATTTATAAATTACATTACTCTTTGACTTATACCTAATATTATCATACTAAGTTATAATTATATTGAATCTAACATATTGTATGTATATATATCTACGTATTGTATATAACATATCTATTTTCTAAAACTTAAAAATATTCCGTYATGATCACTATATGGTGTTTGATATGTGATACATGAGGTCATTGCTGGATCCATGTTTGTCCATACCCAATCTATTGCTGTTTGCTGTTTTGTTGTGGCGGCGTTGTCC
>NW_017536664.1:96648-101461 GCF_001853355.1 Bactrocera latifrons | reverse complement strand
GCTTTTAGTGCCGCCTGACTATCGCTAAGTATAGCTATTCGCTCGTTGCGATAGTTGCGGTGGAGGTTTATCTATATACACCGACTTATAGCCAAGACTTCAGCCTGAAAAATGCTCGGAAAACTGCCCATAGGAATGGAGAGCTTGGTACGCGGACCTGCAATACTCGCACCTATTCCTTCCGACGTTTTCGAGCCGTCGGTATACCACCTCAATGTACTATCCCTAAGCATTTGCTCAAGAGTGGGGTCGTTCCACTCACTCTTGCTGCCGAGGTTAACCTTAAACTTCTTTGTGAAGTGAATTGTTCTGTTAATGCCGTCCCTTGGAGGAGGGCAATCGGAATGTCGCCACTTATCCTCTCCAACCTTTGGGACGAAATTATCTTGCCTTTGCAGCATCCCTCTGCTGTTATCTGCAGAAGTGAGTGCTTGGCTACTTGCCCTATCRTTATATGGAGCGGTGTGAGTTCCAGCAGGACCTCCAGAGCTGCCGTCGGGCAGGTCCGCATAGCGCCCGTCATGCAGACACATGCCAGTCGCTGAAGCTTCGATAGTTGGGTTACCACCGAAGCCTGCGCCGCTACGGAGGCCCAGGACACCGCCCCGTATGTAATTATCGGTCGCACAATCATGGTGTACAACCACCTGACTATCTTTGGCTTACAGCCCCAGGATTTACCCGCCAGGTGTTTGCATACCATTAATGCTTTTGTTGCTTTGACTAGGGTCAGGTTCACATGCTGCTTCTACCGCAGGGTAGAATCCAGCGTAAGACCCAGGTATTTGACCTTGCTAGTCATCTCGATCTCTCTGCCCCCAAGTGTGAGATTCCTCAAGCCGGGTAGGGACYTGCGCCTTGTGAAAGGTACCACGGTTGTCTTTGAGGGGTTGATGTTTAGTTCCACCCCTCTGCACCACCCCATTGCCAGATTTAGACCTCGTTGCACTAGGTCACAGAGAGTGTCCTCAAATTTGCCTCTTGCTATTATCACAATGTCGTTCGCATACCCTTCAGTTAGCAATGCTAACAGTTCGTCCACGACAAGGCTTCATAGTAGTGCTGATAGCACACCTCCCTGTGGACAGCCTCTTGTCGCACCCAGACGGATCTTTGTTACACCTACCCTGGTCTTGGCTATCCTGGTGCGCAGCACAGCCTCTATTCATCTGCGCACCGGAGCTGCTACATTTCTTCTCTCCATCGCCTTGGCTACACTCTTGTGAGATGTGTTGTCTTCGATGTCTAAGAAGGCACATATCATCACCTCCCCATTCTCCAGTGAGCTCTCTATCTCCGAGGTCAGCTGGTACAGAGCCGTACTGGTGGATCTTCCCGCTCTGTATGCATGCTGAGCAGCATGCAGGGGTACAGTCTTCAGCGCCGTTGACCTTATATTGTGGTCTATGATCTTTTCCATAGTCTTCAGCAGGAAGGAGGTTAGACTAATCGACCTGTAGGACTTGGCCATGGAGTAGTCCTTCCTTCCTACTTTGGGTATGAAGATCACCTCAGCCGTCCTCCATGGGTCAGGGATGTACGCCATTGCGAAGCTCTCCATCAGCAGCCGAACAAGGTGAGGCAGCAAAGGCTGTTCACCCTGTTGCAACAGCGCTGGGAAGATGCCGCCCACCCCTGGAGACTTGAATTTTTCGAACGAGGCCATTGCCCACTTTATCGCGTCCGCAGTGAATAGTTGCCTAGCAGTTACCCAATCCAAGCGGGATGGCCTATGTTCTCTCACAGGTGGTCTCTCTGAAGAAATCAGCTCTTGAATTTTCAACGCTAAAATTTTTCCAGCGTAGAAGAAGGGCTTGCTTCCTTTTCCTTAAAAATCCTGATCCATCTTTTAATGACATTGGAGGTGCAGCTGTCGTGTCATCCTCGTTTTCTACTTCATAGTAGTCTTTATTATTAAAAGAAATATTCCTCCTTTTTTTGCAAAATCTGAACCATGCTGCAAAATTTGCTAAGCATAGTTCTTCCAACTGCTCTTTGAGAGTAGGGATCTAGTACACTCGGTACATATATGTCCGTAGAATTCTCCTGTAAAGCATCAAAATATTATAAGCTGCTTCTTGAGCCGATATTTCCGAGCCCTTTACAAACTTGTTTCCGATGTGCAGCAGTTTTCTTTTAATCCAGGAATTTCCGTCATTTATTTCCTCCATGGCTTGCCTCAGTAGTGTTGATACTCCTCTATTGGATTTATTTATATAATTAATTATATAGCTGCAGCAAGCGTAGGCGTTCAAAATGAATTGAGTATCCATATTTGCTCTATGCAAGTTAAGGGTATTTTGTTGTAGGCATTTAGAAGTCTGTCCGACAATTTTCTCTTTAAGAAAATGTGTGGCTTTTTTTTATAGATGAGCGAAGAGCAAGCTTGTATCCTTCATAATCAATGTTAATCCGATCATCCGCCAAAAAATTTTCAAAGCAGTTCAACCGTATTATTTCTTCTTCTGCGAGATCCGTCAGATTTAATAGTTCCTGTATTTTTATAAATTGAAGTTTGGGTTGCTCAATACCTTCGGCACAGTTGTTTTCCATGCAGGTCTCTTATGCAAGCTCGACCATGTCTGAATAAATTAATGTAAGTTCAAATCATCCCTATCAGTCGTAATGTCGGCCGATGAAAATTTGAACTTCAGTTGTGTTGATGATTCCATCACTTTCCAATTGCGGCGCATCGCTTAACCAGTACATGCCATGACAATGTGGTGATCCCCTATGCTGAARTTMAATTCTGTAATAGTAACGGACTACTAAATGTACTCCAAACAGTCCATTTTTTAACAATTTCAGCATTTGGCGGAATCGATTGTCGAAATATCTGGAACATGTAACTGGATCTGTCCTTATGAGTCTCGCCTTTTCAGAACTTGATAAGGCAATGACCTCTTCTTCCGAAATGTCTACTTTACCTACTACTTTCTTTAATATGACCAACAGCTCCGACCATTTTGTCTCTGCAGCTGACATTGTAATAAAAAATGTTGGCAATCCAAATTGACGGATCATGGCTAAAACTTTTTTTCTTTTCAGCCTCCCAATGTGCAGGAGAGGATCGAAGTCCTTTGAGTATATAATAGCCTTCATCACGCTGGATAATATATTTCTTGATCCAGACTTTTTGCGCAGGCAAATAGAAACAGCATTTTTGGTGCGCTCAATCGATCTGTTTTCAACAGGTTCATTGTCTATCAAAGTTTCCTCGCCACCTGGATTTAATTCCTCTTCCATTTCCTGTTCATTTTCATGTTGGGCATTAAGCAGGTCTCTTACTGCTGCCTCATCTGCAGGATCCGCAATAAATGGCACAGTTTCCTCGTTTCCTACATTTTCCAGCCAATCACTTGACATTTGAATGTTGTGCTTGACGTACAGCTCCGTACCCAACAGATAATTCGGTGCTTGCAATATTTTTGCTGGTCACACTGTCTCCGTCATAAAATTTTGTTGATATTCTAAGCGACGTTTCAGGTGCACTTGAATAATATGGCTGTTGTCAAATCTTCGTGCTAGCATGATGACTGTCTCTGCAACAGAAATCGGAATATTTACTACTGCTCCACGAATAGCACGTTGTCGTTCATATCCTAAAGATATGATGGGCGTAAATGGAATTCTCGGGGATATTAGCCTTTCCTCCAGTCTTGAAGACATTCCGGAATATCTCTAAACTCCTTCTGAGAGGCAGATATTTGTAATTTTTACCTTGTCTGACGATCCGATAGCAGGTGCTGCAAAAGTTATATTTTTGGTCCGAAGATGGAAACTTCCATCACAAGTAAAAAAACTTTTCTAGCATCTTCCAAATGCGTGAACTTTAATGAGGTCGGATGTTTTTCTAACATTTTTATTTGGTGAGGAAACCAGGTGCTCCCACGACGCTCGACGTTGACGTGCTTGTTCTTCTAGCAGTGCATCAGGAGAAAGTTCACGACGTCTATGCAATCGTACTCTTTCCGACATTGATTCCTGCTCGTTTGCAAGTTGTTGCCTAGTTTGCTGGTAGTTTGTTCACGACGTCTTCTTATCGGATCTCCTCGACGACTTCTCCTCAATGCTGCATCTCGTTGCCCTTCTTCTTCTCGGTTTATTGGATTCTGGCGTCGTACAGAACGTTCCATTGTGTCGCGCTCCTGCTCCTGAGCTCTATATTCCGGATTCAAGCGCCTGATTGAATGTCCTATTGTGTCGCGCTCCTGCTCCGCTACTCTATGCTCCAGATTTAAACGCCTATTTGATCCGCGGTGTTGCGTTCGTACTCCTCTGCTCTATACTCCGGATTTAAACGCCTATTTAAATGTTCCGCGGTGTTGCTTTCCTGCTCCTGTGCTCTATACTCAGGATCTAAACGCCTATTTAAATGTTCCGTGGTGTTGCGTACCTGCTCCTCTGCTCTACACTCCGGATTTTAACGCCTATTTAAATGTTCCGTGGTGTTGCGTTCCTGCTACTCTGCTCTATACTCCGGATTTAAACGCCTATTTAAATGTTCCGCGGTGTTGCGTTCCTGCTCCTCTGCTCTGTGAAGCGGGTTTTGTTGTCTATTGGAATGTACAGAACTGTCCCGAATTCTCTCTGCATTACGGAACTCCAAATTTGAACTGCGTAATTGTGCAATATAGTCGGCGTTCCTCGTTGGATTTATTTCAAAATTTGGCAATATGTTGTCGGTTTCGATTCAAAGCATTGCGACGTCTTTGTTCCTACGACTGCCCAGATACTCTTGGCGTTTTATAAATTAATATAAAATATTTATACCAATAAAAAATATACAAAAAGATTAATAATAAAGAAGTTA
>NW_017536664.1:92629-96574 GCF_001853355.1 Bactrocera latifrons | reverse complement strand
CGATAAATTTGATAGTCGCTTGYGTTGTTCTAAGTTTAAGCTGTAGGCGTAATCCGTTGAGTTTACACCTTATTTATAAAATTTTTTAGAACCTTATGTGTAAAGTCCTTCCTACAGTTACACTTTACCTAACCTCCCAACTTTGTTTTCTACCCACGTTTTGTTTTGTTCCTACCTATCAGTTAATTAGGGCTTTAATACAGGACAATAATGTTTRCAAAATTACCTTCTACCTAGATTTTGTTTTGCCTACCCACCAGTTTATTAGGGTTGAATAAATATGCTTAAAATTTCAATTATTCATATCTGGAAAAATTAGGCATTTATTTATTATATGACTAATTTTTTAATCATATTTTTGCTACTTATCTTACGTGCCATATATATTCTTGTAAAAAAAAAATCTATACTGTATTCATCAAGCAATTTTAGGGAAAATACTAAGGCGTTAATTACAAAAGAGGTCTTGCAGCGGTTTTTTAGACCTCAGTATACTTTCTACATATCCATCGAACTACTTGTATGTTTAGTTCTTACCTACGTTAGTACCCAGGTTTTGTTTTGTTGCTACCTAACAGTTAATTAAAGTTTAAAAACATGATACTTATGTTTAAAAAATTAATGCTCTATTATTATTAATATATAATAAAATATGCATCTAGATAAATTTGAAATTTAATTATTTTATGGCAAATTAAAAAAAATATTTTTTCTCCTTATTCTTATGTTATAATAATAACCATTTGTTTAAAATATATTATTTGTATAGTGGATAATTCTGATTACAATATAGAAAAAATAATGTAGAATATTAATATTAGGTCCATTGCACCTACAAACTATATTACATTGCGGATTAAATTGATTTGCTATTTAATGAAAAAAGTAATTCATGTCAAATTTTGTAATGATATTTAGCCAAAGTTGCCCATATATGAACTTGGTTTTGATTTTTCTATTTGTATGTCAGGTTTTGTTATCTGACCTTCAACTATTGTATTGTATCTTAAAATTTTTTTCGGATATTATATAATGACCGTAAGCAGTAATCCATGTCAAATTTCGTAAAGATACCACGCCAAATGCGAAAATACAAGAACTTGATTCCGATTATTCAGTTTGTATACCAACTATAGCATATATATTATTGCATTATTTCTATAAAGCCCTTAAGCCCTTAACTCCAATCGCTCAGTTTGTATGGTAGCTATATGTCGATCTGAACAATTTCTTCAGAGATTACATTGTTGCCGTAGAAAATATTCTATACCAAATTTGGTGAAGATGCATTGCCAAGTGTCAAAGTTTTTCATACAAGAAATTGATTCCGATCGTTCAGTTTATATGGCAGCTATATGTTATAGTGGTCCGATATTGGCCGCTTCGACAAATTAGCATCTTCTTGAAGGGAAAATGACGTTTACAAAATTTCAAAAGGATAACTTAAAAACTGACGGACTAGTTCATATATATACAGAATAAAATTTTTATTAATTTGGAAGAAAAATAAGGACGTTGTAAACCTCAATAAAAAATGGCAATTTTCGTTGACCTGTAATAAATGGATCTAAGCTCAACAACAACATATTAAGTAAATCCGTATTTGTTGCAATTCGAGAAGTTTTCCTCGTATGTTGAAGCCTATACCTCTTAATATCCTTACCAGCTTTCTCTGATAGTTCTCCAATGGATATTATTGCACTTTCGATGACTTCGGGACCATGCACTAGGATCTTGTGAACTGAAGGTGGAAGATAGAACCAAGGGTACTTCTCTACAAGCCCTTTAGCAGTTTCAAGTGCGAATTGCTTAAATTTGTCCGCGTTTATTTTATATCCTGATGACATAGCTTGCATTAATGCTGCACATCTTAGTAATGAAATATTCATAATAATATAAATGTAAAGGTGATAAATCAAACTCATAATGATCTTTGTGGAAGGCTTTTTGTAGACATTTATCTATATCTTTCATCTCTTTTGGTTTGGCTTGGCATATGTAACACTTAGCAGATGATGTTTGACTTAGTGCATTACATACTTTTCCATCAACCATAGTCAGTTGCAATTTGTGTTGGACGTTTATTTTCTGTCCAGATCTTAAATATTCTGTGCACTTCTCTTCAATGCAAACTTCTGTTGCCTCTTTTTTGAAACTAAATCGTATTGGTCTACAGTATCGAGTGGACGACGGTCGAGGATTTTTCTATATAACTTTAGTATCTTGTGATGTCGAAGATTGAGTAACTAATTTAAGGGGCACATAGGATGTTACAAATAAACTATTATCTTGAGTATTGTTACTAACACGTTGTTTATATTCACTGTATCCGGAGCTACCATCGAATCCCCACTTGTCTATCAAAACAAGATTGCTTATATTTACATCGGGTATGACGTTCAACACTTCAGTTTGGAGATCTAATATACATGAAGCTGTATGGTCAAGTTAACTTTGTAGCTCCACTTCAGCCTGTGATTAACTCACGCTAACCGATTCTGCATCTGGATAACTTTTTTTCCTTTCACTTAAAACCTTTTTATAGCTGGGAAAAATTTTGTACGAAAGTTTAGAGCTTATAAAATCACTGATTTTTAAGTACTAATGTTTTGTTAAGTTTGAATCAATTATTAGTGAAAGAACTTCGGTGACATTTACTTCCGGAAAAGTGGATTTGATTCCAAATGTACTTCACGTAAGGTATCCGCTATGGACTTATCAATTTCTGCCAATTTTGCTATTCTACGTTGTTTAGTCCGTTTGGAGCATGCAGAGAAATCAGCAGTTGGGCGACCACGTTTACTCGCTTTTGCTTCTTCTTTTTCAGATGGCAAAGATAGAGTTTCGAGACTTAAGGTAACAACCTCTTTGTAAGAGAGCCAATCCGAGCCAATTCCCACGACAGCCGGTTCTACGTACCGGAATTGACTCGGATTTCATCCGACCATGGGCTGTCATTTCGGCGATGTAACCCCGTTTGGATCGGTGAGTGTTAATTTGTGTGTGTCGTCACTGGAGCAACGCCTTGCAGCAGGGTTGCTCCACATCCTCCTGACTTGTGCTGGCATTGATTCCAACCCGGGCCCTCAGGAATTCTTCTGCTGCGTTTGCGCGAAAAGGCTCCATCCAAACTCCACCTCGGTCAGGTGCAACACATGCAATGGATGGAGCCATCTTAAGACCTGCTCAGGCCTTAAGACCCATAGGGAGTGGACCACGCGCCCATGTTGCCTACGCAATATTGCGACGTTAGCTTCTACGGCTGTGCAATCTGCACTTAGCTCGCGCGCTGCGCCGCCACCCACCTCGCGTGGCCAACAGAGGACCTCCACGGTCCCCCGGAGCTCAACTAGGCAACATAGCTCCCACTCTGACTTGTCCCCCCCCAACCTTCATCCCGCTCCGATCCTCGTGCGAGAACCAATCAACAACTCGTGGTCCCTCGCACAGTCTGTTCCGTGTGTCAGACCGCCATACGTCGGAACGTCACATCAGTCAAGTGCAACTCTTTTGCTGGCTGGTGTCACTTCCCGGCGTGTTCCGGCCTGCGCACCACACGTGAGTGGAGTGAGTCGTACGTTGCCCYMTGCTGCAGGAGTCTGCCCCCGCAACACACAACAGTGGCGTCGCCAACAAACACCCCAGTGCGACAACCGCCCATGCGGGTTCTGCAGCTCCAACAAATACCACCTACACGTCCCTCCCTCACCCCCAGGATCACCCACGGACACCCACGACAAACGCGACTACTTCAATTCAACTGCAACGGACTCCAGAGTAAGATCGAGATAGCTGCGGTCCAAGAAACCAAGCTAAACAGCCGCTCAGATCTCCAGAGTTGTGCCGGTTTCAACGTCATACGTAAAGATCGCGAGCGATATGATGGTGGTGGCCTAGCCTTCATATTGCACAACACCGTGCAGTATCGTCTAATCGATGAAGACA
>NW_017536664.1:89710-90134 GCF_001853355.1 Bactrocera latifrons | reverse complement strand
ACGCAGATGAGGAAACTACAGACCTGTCAGAATACAGCACTCCGGACTATGACGGGATGCCTCTTGATGTCTCCCATCGAACACCTACATAGTGAGACGCTTATGCTCCCAGTTAAGGAGCATAATGAACTCCTGTCCAAGTAGTTCCTGCTGGGATGTTTTCGTAGAAATCATCCTTACAGTCACCTGCTTGGAGCGGAACCGCCTCCTAGGAGCATCGAGAGGTCATTCCTTGATCACGTCGTTGACATCGAATAATACGCCGACATGACCTCGGACGCTACAGACTTCCGACAGGCACTGACCGCCTTTCACGGTGGAGCCATCAACACCTTCACCGACTCCCTCCCCGTGAATCGCGTTCTTGGAGTCAAATCACCACCCATAACAGACGAAGAGCTCGAGTTGCCGCGAGAAACGCGAG
>NW_017536664.1:81263-89655 GCF_001853355.1 Bactrocera latifrons | reverse complement strand
TCCTGCATGCAACGAGTCTCCGCATGACACTGGCCACCTCTTTGCATGCCCAAAGTCCCTTTGGTCCGACCCCGTCGAAACAGCACGTTTCCTGAGCCTCCCGTTAGATGACATCGACGACAACACTGATAACCCTCACCATCCCAACGGAGGCTGATAATCGTTATAACAACAACAACAAGAGCCAATCCGAGTAGTTTTTGACACGTCTGACTTTACGCGATGGTTTTGTTTCCACATCACCCCAATGCGTCTGCATTATTATTTTACACATTTCAGTATATCATCAAACGGGTGTTCGTCACCTTCAAAACCTGTTTTTCTGACTATATCTTCAAAAACTTCTTCAGAAACTTCCTGACCTTTCGTCGTAGTCTATCCATTTTTGGAGCACCAAATTTCAAAAATATAGGAGCGAGAAAATATGCATTGATGAGACGTTCCTACGATAAGAAATTTAAAAAATAAAAATCTCAGAGAGAGAGAGTGAGACAAAAACAACTAATTCCACATTTGTTTATTGACATTACTTGCTATAACACGCACATTTGATGTACAAAATGCACTTTGAAACTAAAAAGTTAGTTTAATGAACTTTATGTAGAAACCTGCAAATCCCTGCACATGAACTTAATATTATTTTAAACTATATACTTGTATCAACATTTACACACTAATCCGGTCACTGCATTCGGTTGACAAAGTTACTAAATCTCCAAATACATTTAACAAAGAACAACAAAACTGAATCAAAAAGACACTTCATTAAAATTTGTTATTTTTGTCAACTATTTACTTCTGTGCCAGGCCGTACATATGTTGCTTTCACTCAAGAAGTTCCGTAAGAAATAATCAAAACAAACTCAAAATACATAAATTTGATGGCATATACAACTATTTATTTAGCTACAAGCCCAATATATGAACGTAGACTTTTTTATTTTTGTCGTATGGGAGGAACCACCGTGGGACGGACGGACGGACAGACAGACGGACATGGGTAAATCGACTCAGCTCTACATACTGATCATTTACACATATATATACTTTATAGGGTCTCCGACGCTTCCTATACCCTGTTCAGGGTATAATTAATATGTAGAAACAATGTAGTCAAGTTTAAGTTCACAAACAGTGCATAACATAAAAGTAAGAGTTACTATAAATCAAGAAATTGCAAAATAAAATTTGCATAATTTTCAACTTTAAATGCAAATATGTATATCGAAAACTAGAAGTTTGCGGCGGCTATAATTATATATTTTAGAGCATTTGCTCTATCCAACCATATCATTTCTAACTCTGAAATCGTTGGATGGTATACTAAATTCGGCCCGAAAGCTTTATGGAAGTCGGTGTGAAAAGTGGACTATTGGCGTACACCACCCACTTTTTGGTGGATTTCGACAAAATTTAGTACGTGGCATTCTTCTTACATTCTCACTAATGTGATCAAATTGGAAGGTGAACTTTGTCCACTTCATCTCCTTTAAAGTAATCTCGTCCCGCTGCAATACCATTATGCCAACAAATTTTCCAGTCATCATATTAGATGAAAATGTAGCGATTCGAAAAACACGTGAAATATAAATTAAAAATTCACCTTCAATTTGATTACAGTAGTATGTCGCAGTGTAAAAAATCTATTCATATAACATTATTTTAAATTCTAGTATACAAATCAATATAAAATTAATATAACGGGATTAGATTTTGCACGAATAATGTTTTAGTGTGTGCCACCTTATAAACAAAAATTGTTTACATCCAATAAAAAATTTTCAAGCCGCTAGGTACCAAATTTGTAGAATCCGGTACCTATTATTGGCTTTTGTTGGAAAATTTCGGCCAATGTCTGAGATATACATAAAAATGAAATTGGAAGGTGTACTATTATGACAATGGTCTGTATGTCAAAGATGGGTTGAATCTGACCAATACTTCCTTAGCTCCCATATAATAAATATATAAATTTTAGAACTTCGGGATGACCGCATATATCAGGCAATATGAAAAAATAGAGAATGTTTTATTCATAACAGTGTATTTGTGTCTAAAATAGATAAAGATTAAGCGACAACTTGGCCTAGCCCATATTTAACTAATATACGGATTTCTCTATATGATTGGTTTTACATCCTAAATTATTTCCCTGCCTTGATTCCTGCAAGATACAAGAGTATAAGATGTTTGGTTGAACCCGAACTTAGCCCTTCCTTACCTTTTAATTTTTATTTGAAAATTCCTTCCGACCGCCCAAACTGTCAACAAGAAATACTATTTGAGCGTTGTGCGTCGTTTGCACGTAGCTATTCGTAAAAAGAGACCTGAGTTATCGGTTAAAAAATTTTGTTTTTGAACCGTGATAAATCACTGTCTTATTTTACATCGTTCGTCGTCAAATTTTCAATCAATTTAGCTCCATGTGACTTCGAGCTATTCATCAAACTCAAGCGACTGCTTCGGGAAAACTGTTTCGAATTAAAGCGGAACAAATGTCTTAACTTTAAATAAAAATATTTCAAAAACTAAAAATCTTATTCGGGTATATGTGCGTACATTTTTTAATCCTGAAGACCTCCTCTATCCGCCCATACCCTCAATTTGCGGCGCCAAAGGAATCCTAATCGTTCCATTGAAGCCATTAAACGAAGTTTGCTAGTGCTCATTGGATGTTATTCCAGAAATTGACTTTAAAAACTGTTTAAAGGATTGGAAAAACGTTTTGACAAGTGTGTTTGGGCCAAGGGCAATTACTTGGAAGTGAATGAAATTCATTTTGAAGAATAAATTACATAGATGATAGATAAATAATTGAGGAATGCATCGCGACCTTAGGTCTATTGTGCCCTCTCCTAACTCACAAGGACTCACTTAGCCCCATCATATTGATGAATTCCAATATCTTGCTGGGTGCTAGTGAGGCGATGTGATCCCTTTCCGGAAAGATGAATCCAAGAGCCTTTGACCTGCGTCTGCAGACTGCGATGCAATCAATTAGCAGGTACTCCGGGGTTTCAGGCTCCCTGTCGCGAAACCGGCAGTTAGCGCAAGAGGTTAGGCCCATGTTAAATAAGTGCCTTTTCAACTTGTAGTGGCCGGTGTTAAATGCGACCAGAAGCCTGAGTTTACCCCTTGGGAGGTTAATTATCGATTTGAACTTGTTCTGGCATACCATGCGCTCGTTGCCAATGCCTTTCCCCGCACACTCTCTCTTCCTTGCGGAGTAGCTCCTTCACAGTATGGGGACCCACCCCAGTGAATGGTTCGAGCCCTACCATATTGGTGGAGGCTGCGGAGCGGACGAGCTCGTCAGCCAGTTCGTTGCCGGTTATACCTCTATGACCAGGCACCCAGATTAGGTGAACCTGGTTCCTTTCAGCTAGGTTGTTCAACCGTTCTCTACACTCATGCACTAGTAGCGATTTGATCTCGTAAAAGGAGATCGCTTTTATGCCGCTTGACTATCTCTAAGTATAGTTACTCGCTCGTTGCGATAGTTGTGATGGATGTTTATCTCTATACACCGACTTATGGCCAAGACTTCAGCCTGAAAAATGCTCGGAAAGTTTCCCAATGGTATGGAGAGCGATCCCTGCAAAAATTCCTTCCGACGTTTTCAAGCCGTCGGTGTACCACTTCAATATGCTATCCCTCAGCATAAACTTAAGAACTGCCGAGGGTAACCTTAAACTTCTTTGTGAAGTTAATTGTTTTGATAACTGTCCTTCGGGAGGAGGGCAATGGGAATATTCCCACTTATCATCTCCATCCTCTGGGACGAGATTACCTTGCCTTGACCCTCTGCAGTTATTTGCAGAATCTCACGATCACTATATGAAGCGGTGTGAGTTCCACCAGGACCTCCAGAGCTGCCGTTGGGCAGGTTCGCATAGCGCCCGTCATGCAGACACAGGCTAGTCATTACAGCTTCGATAGTTGAAGCCCTACCGAAATCTGCGACGCTGAGTTTTGTCACATTAGTAAACAGCTGATTTGAATATTGGTTTTGTGTATGTTCGAAAACATGAAAATCCAATCAGATTCTGTGAAACCATTTAAAATCAGAATTGGTTTGCAATTATGACAGCTAAGCAATTCTGTCTTGGATTCCACAACACCCCTGATAATCCGCTTGGTTTCAGAAAAATCTCTAATAGAGAAAAAGAATGCCTGTAAATGAAAAAAGGCGTGCAAGACGTGAATGGCAGATAAATCGTTCCCCTTCCACTCAGCTTAAATTAAAATTTGCTGTACGTAAATTTAAAAAAAAACCACTTAAACGWGAGGAAGAATTGAACACCGAAATGTATATAAAGAAGCTGTGTCCAAATTCAAACAAACAAAATTCTCTTTCGAAAGCCCAAAAGTCCAAATGATTCCAACATTCCTATACGAGACTTGGGCGGAAAGTGGGATCGAAGTGAAAAGGAAAAGGTTAATTGCTTTGAAAATCMGCTAGAAAGGTATTTCAACCCAATTTACCAAAGAACAACTTTAAGCTGTTAATATTGCTCAACACAGCTAAAGAGTCGCTCGAGTTTCTTAAGACTTCACCATCTGAAATTATTGGTATCATCAAAGAACTTAATCCAAATAAATCGCCAGGACATGATAATATTTCCCCAAAAATGCTAGATGCGTTATAAATTATTGCGTTAGAGGTGCTCTCATTGCTCTCCAATGCAATTCATAGTTTCGGACTATCCAATTTCATGGTAAAAGTCGCAGATTATCTTGGTAGATAAACCTGGGAAAGACTTAACACAGCCTTCTTCTTACAGACCAGTCAGTCTTCTACCCTGTCTTTCAAAAGTATTATTATCAAAGATGTTCCTCAATGAAAATAATAAAATACCAATGCTTCAATTCGGTTTTCGTGCTAAACATGTCACAATAAAGCAAGTAAATATAAGTATTAACGAGATAAGGAAAGCATTTGAGCACAGGGAGTACTGTTCAGCAATATTTCTGGATGTAGCTGAGGCGTTTGATAAGGAGTGGCACGAAGGTATTTTATACAAGATTAAAAAAGTCTATCTTTACAATTATATAAAGCATTGGAGTTTTATTTAAATAATACGCAATTTATGGTGAAAGTCAGAGATTCATATCTGATGAACGGTAGATAAGGGCTGGTGTACCCCAGGGCATAGTGAGCCGTAACAATTGCTACATTTTGGCAACAAGAATATTAGCGAAGCATTTAAGTTCTGTCGAAGAACTGCTAGCGAACTGGTCTATAAATGTAAATGAACAGAAGTGTAAGCATATTACATATTCGCTAAGACCAACGATGTGCCCGGCAGTAAAAATAAACAATATTTTAGTACCCCAAGCGAACGAAGTAACATATCTTGGTATTCACATAGATAGAAGACTCACGTGGAGAAAACACATCTCTAGTAAAATAACATGTATGAAGAAAATATCCATAAAGACCTTAGTATCCCTATGGTAAAGAACGAGGTAGAAGACAGAAGAATTAAATATATATCTAAACTCCGAGATCACCCAAACTCTTTGCCTAATGCTTTGGTACATTCCTGCGATCAAACACGACTTAAAAGAAGAGATATGCCTGCGTATTAAAAAGCGACGTATCACCAAAACAGCTCAATCATGTGCTTGARCCTATCTTGTTTTTAAATAGAATTTAGATTTTATAACTTATTGTTAGGCTTTAAAAAAAAGCAGATCCAATAAATAAAATAATATTGAAAAAAAAGCAATAGCCGTTTTAGTATGAAACTAAACGCTGTGTAAATACCGTTTTAAAAAATATTCAGCGGTCAACCAGGCGACCAAAACAATTACATCCAACGAATTTTTTTAAAGAATGGAAACAGTTTGTTAAAAAGAAATTGTTAAAATGTCGAACACTGCGGACATGTTACAAAGGAAAGGCGATCTACGCGTAGAAGGGATCACTTTTGAGAAGAAGCTGCGCGTAGAAGATATTAAAGGTGAGGAAATAAGTCTAGACTACGAGGTGTGTTCAAAAAGTATCGCGAATTTTGAATTTGCGCGGGTTACGTATATTGGAATTTCGAATTTTTTGTGGCGTTATGTTGGTACTCATGTCTCTCACTTATGCCGACAAGCTCGGCCATTTTGAATGTACATTTAATTGTTGACAGCTGCTTTGCTTGCACGTGTTTTGAATCGTCTTCGATTTTTACCTATTCAAAAAAATGGATCAAAGAACCTGTATAAAATTTTGTGTGAAAAACGAAATTAAGTGTGCGGATGCATTCCGAATGTTGACTGTGGCATACGGAGAAGCTACCTTGGACCGAAGCAACGTTAATCGGTGTTACAAAATGTTCTCAGAAGGCCGAAAAGATGTGAAAAAAATTGGCTTTTGCACCACGATAACGCCCTTGCTCACACATTGTTGCTTGTGCGCGACTTTTTGGACAAAAACAACATAATAATGATGCCGCAGCCACCGTATTCCCAGATCTGGCCCCCTGTAACTTTTTCTTGTTCCCTAATCTGAAGAGGCCAATGAAAGGACGACGTTACGCTTCTCTTGACGAGATAAAGACGGCATCGAAGGAGGAGCTGAAAACGGTAAAAAAAAATGATTTTTTGAAGTGCTTGGAAGATTGGAAAAAGCGTTGGCACAAGTGTATAATATCTCATGGGGATTACTTTGAAGGGGACAAAATAGATATTCATGCATAAATAAATAATTTTTGAAAAAACACAAAATTCGCGATAGTCCTGATGGTGTTAGTAGTGTAATTTCCGTATAATTTATTAACATTGTGCCATAGTTCTTTCATTGATGTTCTATTGTTTACTGAGCTGGTAAATTCGAATGATTTTCTTTTAGCGGCTTTGGCTTGCTTCTTAAACATTGCATTAGCTTTTTTGTAGGCTATTCTATTTTCGCTAGTCATATTGTTTTTGAATTTATACCATAGATTTTGTTTGGTTGACCTTAGTTCAGTTAAGTKGTCGTTCCACCATTGCACTTTCTTTTTTGTGGTGTATTGTGGGTATGTATGAGGAATAGCTTCATTTGCGGSTGCCATTATTAATTTTCTGAGCTTCGAAGCTTCACTATTTATGTTGTTAGATATGTCATAGATTTTTATTTTGGAGTTTATCAGGTTATGATATCTTGGAGAATCTGCTTTAGTTACAATGTAACGTGAAAAGTGTTTTTTTTTATTGCTGGTTGTGTGTTGTCGCCATATGTTATGATTATGAGATAGTGATCGCTTCCGTGCATGTCTTTTAGTGTTTTCCAACCCAGGAAACTTGGGAGGCTAGCAGAAGCTAGTGAAATGTCCACGTGAGTGAAGGTGGAGTGGGTGGATAGGTGAGTGGGTGCACCGTTGTTGAGGATTGTCAAGTTGGATTGTGTTGTGAGTGTCTCTATAGTCTTCCCTCTAGTATTGGTTTTGGAAGATCCCCACAGCTGGCTGTGTGCGTTGAAATCTCCTAAAAGAATATTGTGGCTATTGGGCTGATTTAACATCATCTCCAGTTCCGCTTGTGGAATGGCTTGGGATGGTGGAATATATATTGATATTATTACTATTTTTATGTTTAGGTTTAATTCTGTTATGGCTGCTTGTGTGTTTTGTGGTGCGGGGAGGGGCTTGTGCTGAATATTTTTCCTGATCAAGATAGCTGCACCTCCTGTTGCTGACGGTGATGGTGGGCTTTTTATTGTTACATAGTTGCTGATTTTAATATCTTCGTTTTTGTGGTGGGTTTCTTGTAAGGCTATGATGTCTGGATTTTCTGTTTTGATGAGGATTTGTAATTCATGTAAGTTATTTTTGAAGCCGTTCAAATTCCATTGAAGGATTTTGAGGTTCATTGAGGATGATCGTATAACTCTCGTTTTAGTACACTAGATATACTAAGCTGAGTTATTTAGAGGTCTTGGTCGAAAGACATCGAGTCTGAGCTATTGTCGATGTCGAGTGTTTCAACTGGTTTTTGATTTGAATGGTTAGTTTTGATGTTAATTTTGCTGCTTTTTGCTTTTAACTCTGCTTTCAGTTTTGATATAGCTCTATGGGAAGTGGATTTTGGAAGTATTTTGATTTTGGAGCTTGGAGAGTTAAATGAAGTATTTCTGCGCGGTGGTGCTGGAAGTGAGCATGTGGTAGGATTTTCACYATGTGATGTTGTCGCTATGTCGTCGAATGTTGTTCTTGGTCTGTTCGGTTGATTAGTGTGTGTTGTATGGGATGTGTGGATATGTCTGGTTTGAAGGGAAACAGGTTGGGCTTTGGTGACTTTAGAATACGAGTACATTGAATCGTTTATAGGATGTCGGCTTATATAGATTGAGTGCGCGGTTTTATTGTCTACTTTTTGTAGCGTTTTAATAGCTTGTATTTCCCGTTCTTTGATGAAAATAGGG
>NW_017536664.1:60112-80038 GCF_001853355.1 Bactrocera latifrons | reverse complement strand
GCACCAATATTCTGCCATTCCTCCATTAGTGCCACCTTCAACTCAGCTTTTGTTGATACTGCTCTCTTCTTAACTCGCTTATCTAGTTCTTCCCACAAATGTTCTATTGGGTTAAGATCGGGAGGTTGAGGGGGATGCGGTAATGTATGTTTTATGTGATGTGCCAGCCACATGCGTACATCATAAGCCGTATGCTTCGCGTYATTATCGTGTTGAAATGTGAATGATTCTGGTAATTTCAATTTTTCGGCACTTTTTTTTACATTTCTCTTCAGAATTTCCATATAATATTTTTTGTCCATAATGCCGTSTATGAATTCCAGCTCACCGACACCTGCAGCGGACATACAACCCCACACAATTACCCCTCCACCGCCATGTTTTACAGTAGCAGCAAGGTTCTTTTTTTGCAGTTCGGTGTTAGGCTTTCTCCCCACAGTTTGCCGACCATCAGATTGAAATATATTGAACTTACTCTCATCTGAGAAGAGTACACTGTCCCAAAAGTCCCTAGGCTTGCTTATGTACTCCTTCGCATAAGCTAATCGCTTCGTTTGGTTCGTTTTCGAAATKAGAGATTTACGTCTAGCTACGCGAGAACTGTAATTAGCTTCATGCAGCGTCCTCCGGACCGTTATTGGATGAATATCTTTTTCCATCTCTTCTTTAACTTCCGCAGCGATTTGTGTGGATGATATTCTGGGGTTCTTTTTTACCTTCCTGACTATTTGACTACGTTCGCGATCACTTAAAGCCTTGGGTCTGCTGTTCGTTTTTCGCCTTGTAAAGATGCAGTATCTTTAAAACGTTGAATAATACTCCGTATGGTATATCGGCTTCTGTCCATCATTTCACCAATCTCGGCGTACGATTTACCCTGATTAWGCAAATATAATATTATTTTCCGCTGAGATTCGTTGGTTTCACATTTTTTGCTSCCCATTTTAATAAAATGAAAGCAAATTGAACTATTAAATAAAGGCACACTGAGTTTTAAAGTTTGATTMTTTCCAAAAACACATTTGCTTATGTATAAATAACGRYACTTTAAAAAAGAGTTGCCATAATTAATAAAAATTACCCGAAGTTGCCTGATTTTATATGCCATGTGCCAATACTTTTGTTTCGCTATTATTAGCACTTTTTTTCTTTTATAATTACTATTAAATAAATATAAGAGATAATTAAATGAATTGATAATTACTCGTCCTATCTAAGGACTTTTCTTTTGGAATCAAAACATATTTTATAAGTGGTAAAAAACAATGCTAAAATCAAGGTATCTTGCTGTGCCAATACTTTTGTTCGTCACTGTAGATAGAAATGCTCACGGGTTAAAATGTACAATCATTCAAGGTAATGTTTGTTAAAATAAATTATACTTGGACGACGAAGCTATGTAGGTACGCGGAGCGGGGTGGACGCAAGTTGCATACCAGACCGCTGATGGAATTTATGTGGAGCGGCGTATGATCGGAAGCATAAAAAAGACTGAAAGTATATAGCGAATGTTGGTATGCATAAAAAAGACCCAAAGTATATATCGAATGTTGGTAGCGAATTGATGTTGGTGATCACGTTACCCATCCTTTTTGTTGAGTAGGTTGGTCAATAGTATTGTGCTGTCATAGCCTGTGGTGTATCGAGCTGTGTTTAGCTAGGGTGCGCCAGTTTTTCCCTGGTAGAGTGGAAAACTCATTTAAACATTGTTAATAAAATAAAAGAAAAACTTAGTATTTAGTAGCAAACACATTACTCTGAATAACTGCGTTCTCTACTTGCTTGAAATAAGTTGTACCAATCAAAAAGACTTGCTAGCGACAAAGAATTATCATGCAAAACCTTTTCCAAACATCTGAATGTTTCGGCACCAGTATTGTGATTTTTCACACAAAATTTAATGAAATTTCTTTGTTGAACAATTTCTTTCATCGTAAAAATCGCCGAATGCACTTTATGTACTTCAGAAAAACAAGCGTATACTAAATACTAATAATTATTTTGTTGTGACAGTTGAAAAAGATGTCACCGAGAGTCATAGTAAAGGCACCCACTCTACCGGGGAAAAACTGGCGCACCCTAACAAAACAGAGTTGTATACACCACAGCCCATGATACCTCAACATAACACCAACACAACTCACTCCTCCCTACACTAACCCACTCAACAAAAGGATGGACAATAGAATATCGGACTCATTCGATTCCACACTGCGCAGCATAAACACTAACTTTTGCTTCTTTAAATTTTCGTTCGACACCCACCCCTCGCGCTGCAATATATTCATTTACGCAGTTTATCGATCAGCGAATGATAATCGGGACATTCGATTTCAAATTGACAATCGTTTCTTTCAATATCACATACGTTTATATCAAACTATTTTAATTGCAACAAACCTTTGTTATAACAAATAAGGAAGATCTAAGTTCGGCTGCAACCGAACTTTTTATACTCTTGCAACTTGCAAAAATCAAAGCCAGAGAAATTCTTTAAGGTGTAAGACTAAACACATAGAGTAAAGTCAGCCGAATGTTCGAAAATGCGGATATTAGCTATATGGAATCTAGGTCAATTTTTCTCTCAAATTTATCTCTTTTAGGCACAAAGACACACTGTTATGAATAAAACATGCTCTCTCATTTTCATTATTATAACTCACATATTGTCCTATATATGCGGTACAAAATCACTCCGAAGTTCGAAAATCCTTACATTAAGTTAATGGGRCTAAAAGGCATACAGACATACCCTTATATGAAAATGATTATCCATTAATTTCAGTTATATATATCACACATTGACCGWCATTTGCAAATTAGGTTGTTGTAGCTTAAGTGATTTAGAAGATAAAGATTAAGTGATTAAACTTGTTAGAGGGCGAGGCCACGCCCACTTTTTCAAGCATTTTTGTCCCCCTGTAGCAAAAAAATTTAAAAAATAAAAATAATAAACCATTTACTCCAATGTCAATTAAATCTTTTTGCAAACTACTTTATGTAGGAATTTTAATTTTTTTCGAATAATACGTCGTGGTCATTTTCATTGCAAAAAGGTACATTTGTATAATGATTGTGCAGTTGCATGTGGTGAATTTATTTAATTTTAAAGTAAATAAGAGTTTGTTCATAAACTGTCCGATTTTGCACCTGTTGTCAAAGTTATTCTACGTTGGATTTCGAGGCTGCCATTGTTGTTGGTGTTAATACTGGTTCCAAGATAGACGAATTTATTTATGACTTCGAAGGTATTACTGTCAAAAGTGACGTGAGATTTTTCGCCTTGCCTTCGTTCACTACCAGATCAATTTGCTTCGCAGAAAATCGTTCGGTTGTCTGTTCTGATTGCTTTTTAAATAAAWTTTACTAGGCTTTAATATAGTACTACAGATACGAATATTTCGGGGCCGGCGAAGTCGATCAGCTTCAACCCGTTTGTGGAGGTTTCATCATCGAGGCTGAATTTACCTACTGTTGTGCGAAATTGCACAAATTGTGCGATACCTTGTTTGCTCACCCTAGTGTCTTCGTCTTCCCTTGGGGCGTGGGCGCATGTCAGCGATATGTTGAAGAACTTCGCTTTGATGCTGATTGTGGCCAGAAATTCATCCACCCGGGTGAATGCCAGAACTCGACGACGGAGTCTTTTTCTCACCACGAATACAATCGAATTTGCGCTCCTTTATTTGCCCCACGGACCTTCTCATCTCAGTTCTGTCTATTGCACTCCTTAGACGGCGGTGATTACAGCTTTCACTTTTATGAGAACACCAACCAGCTGGGTAGCAGCACCTTCCCAATTGAGAGGCCGGACATTCCAGGGGTAGGCCCGGTGCGTGGCACGTTAATAACCGACGGATCGGTTGACGTTGGTGTCATTGCAGTATCCACGTCCATGTTAATCTATATAAAGGAGTTGTTTGATTATACATATCTGTCATATGAATATATATGGGTGATTGTACCACGAAATGTGGCATGAATGTGTGGTCGTAGTGATCGAAATTTTTTTGTTAGTTTCTGTGTTAATTTTTAACGGTTTGTAATTCACGTGTTTCTCGTTTTTTTATTTGATTATTTTATTATCTTGCCTTAATATTAGTTGTTGATAATGGAGATACATATATTCTTTCTATCGGCGGCTGAAATCCTGATGGAGAATTTGTATTTCGAATTAATCATATGAATACTTCATAATTAAATTTGTAACTTCCAGCTACCTTTTTAAAGTGCGATTTGAAGGTTTGTATAGCTGATTCCAATAAAAACACAATAAGAGGAGCGCCTGGTGGGGAAAAAAGCTTCTCTTATCAAATTAGTACAAAGCTGAAGTTGCAGCAAATTATAGCGTTCCGTTACGTTATGCGTAGTGTTGATTTTGCACATGAAAATGTACTTCTTGGTTTTGAGGCTTAAGACAAGGAATATAAAATTCCTGGCAGACAACGTGTTGAATAAGGCGATGTTCGGTGTGAAGCATTAATACATATATGGATGAACTTAAGAGTAATGTGGCAAGTCGAGACCTCTTTGGTATAATTTTGGGATAGCTTTCGTTTTGCATTAACCTTGAATTGTCAAGTCGACCATTCGTGTTAGGAATAGTTTTCCCATCGTACGATTTGTATTTGAAAAATGTCGTTCAGATTGTTTACGAACAGGGTCCAATTTTCAAAGCGAAGAAGTTTGTCGCTTACATATTGATTGCCGAAAGCCACCCTGCGGGGTCGAAAAGCTTTACCACCGAGGATAAAATCTGTTATGTTTTAGTTATGGCGGATAATGCGGATATGGGCTCAGTCGTGTAAGAAAACTGTTCAGATATCTCCCCTTCCATTGGATGCCCAGATCGTTTCTATACTCTTGCAACCTGTTGCTACAGATTATAATAGTTTTGGTCACCTAACGGTTGTATGTATCACCTAAAACTAAGCGACTAACATTATATCTATGTTATATATATATAGGTGATCAGGATGACGAGAAAGTTGAAATCCAGGTGACTGTCTATATGTCCGTCCGTCAGTGCAAGCTGTAATTTGAGTAAAAATTCAGATATCTGGATGACATTGGTATGCAAGTCCGATAATGTGTAAGATATATAATTGAAATTTAGAAATAATCTTTTCCTGTCTGTATATAAAAAATGGGTTGAATGAGACTTGATAATGAAAAAAACTATTTTACTGATAACAGTGTATTTTTGTGCCTAAAATGGATAAAATTGGGGAAATACATGATCTAGCCCCACCTCGGGGAACATTTTATTATTTATCGTTTAACTTTCATAACGTCAACTCAATATTCATACAGTTCAACTGTATATATAACTGTTGGATTCCGATCCCCTGGTTGACGTTTTACATCTTACGAAAACTTAAGGAAGTTTTGGGAATAAGAAGAACTCGTTTCCATATTAATCACAACCCTTGAAGACCAGTATTGTAAGAATTAGGGTGGCTCATTTGGAACAAATACGTCAGTATGCCGATCAAATCGGATCATCAGGGTCTGAGCAAGCCAAAGAGACTCGTTTGCAGTAAATGCGTCAGCATGCAGCTGAAATCACTGACCAGTGTTTAAAATGTAATACAAGGCAACAGTATTTGCAGCTGTTAACCCAAAACCAAGTGGAAGCGTTGAAAATACGATTTTGAATCATGCCCAATTTATAACATAATTTTTGTTTTTGAGTACAATACGAAATATGATTCAAGATTTAATCAAAGCTCAAACCAAATGTTGCAAAGTTTTCTGAATAAAAAATTAATGAACTAAATGTTTTTATTTTAAATGCCCATGGTATTCTAATGGCGTTAAATCACATCTTCTTAGGGGCCATTCAATGTCACAATTTTATTTTAATAATCGAATCTCCAAACTTTTATGGCAAAAACGTGCTGTGTGGCTCGTTTTGTTGGAACTAGAAGTAGTCAAGATACATTTCTCCCATTTGAGCCATAAAAAGTTGGTTATCATCGATCTATACATCTCTCCATTGATAGTAACGATGTCATCAGCTGTATTTCGAAAGAAGTACGGACCGATGATTCCACCATTCTAAAAACAACACCGCACCACTCAAAAGAAAGTCTGTCTCATCGTAGAAGGTTATTTTGTTACAGCTCACCGTGGTTGAGACGGTCAAAATTCTTCAAATTACGTTCCCGAGATCTGCTGAGAGACGGATGTTCCCACTAATCCTGAGTTGGGCAAATTGTATAGATGATCACGCAGTAATTTATCTGAGATATCGCTTATGGGGCACTTAGGAGGTGCAGTCCTTGGGGCGGTATTTGATTTGACGAAATTGACTGTATAAAGTTGATACGTAAAATCCCATGTAACAGTGAAGAATTAGATGAAATGATTAGATTAAGAAGTTATTATTCGTGAGTGCTCAATATCGCTTATAATATAATATCACTTAGCATCGCAGTTTATACTAAACATAGAAATCATTAAACACTTTTAAATCAATGTTCGAAAATGTTTACACAGCAGTAAATATTGTTTTTTTGGGAATTTATTTTTCTTACCTTTCCATATAAGCATTTTCCAGATATACGTCTGCAATGACATCTATTGAAAAAATACGATAAAAAGACTTTTTCGTCTACCCAATATCAACTTATAGGCCAATGTTTTTCTACACCTAATGGGCTGGGCGGTTGATGCATAGAGTACACATATTTTGAAGAAATCTCAATCAGAGTGCCAAAAGTGTTTCGAAAATTAGTTGAAACGCTTGCAAAAGTACATAACTTCAAAGTTTTCTACCCGACTTGCACGTGGACGACTATCATTTGAAATATCGTTGAACTACTCCGAATCGTATTGATGTAAATATACCGACTCCCTTAAGTTTATTTTTAGCCCAAAAAGCGCTTTTTATAAATTGTTTTAACATTCCCATTTTTTCAGCCAAATACAACAAATAACACTTGTTTTTTGTGACATTGAACCGTTTTCCATGTTCATCACTTACGGACACTAAATTTTCGTGGAAAAAATTCGGACGGGAGTCCAGAAAGTAAATTTTAAGGGTCATTTTGCAGCCCATTTTTTATTTCAGCTTTTAAATTTCCAAGAAAATATTGAACAACGCTTTTTAAGGCACTGCAGGCTCGTATTTCAGCTTCATTGAGCTTTTTCTCAAATGTTTTATCTTTCATTTTTGTTTCAGATACAAGAACCCTCCTGCATTTATGTTCATTGCCTTAACAAAATTCTTCATTAAACTCAATTTAACAATTATAAGCAAAGGTGTTAGTAATGTCTGTTTGGGATCAACTAGAGGTTCACTGGTAACGTTTTTTTTTGTCCCGGAGTGACTGCCTGATGTACTGGCCACTGCTTCTGTACAGTCTCTCTGTCCCATTCGCTAAAGAAAGTAAAAATATTTCGTATATCCTAGTTGCATTCCAAAAAAGGGCTATTACTTTTAGGTTTCCACATATTGCCCAACCATAATCATAATAACGGATGTGCTCTAAAAGAACTCTCATATGAGATGATTTATGAATATGAACCGCATGAGCTAAGCGCACAGATGGATATTTGTTATCGTTATGAACCAATACCGTCCTTAAACTAAGTTTAGAGGAATCAATAAATAGAACACGTAGATGATATTTCTGTCCTATTGCGTTAAACAAAAGGGTAACTTTTGAACAGTATACTAGATCCCCGTCTTGAAGAAAGCAATTTGTGAGGTCTTTCTGTCTTTTTCTGTAAAAAGTAATATTTACATCACTTTGGAGAAGGTTACAGTCTTTAAGTCTGCTAAAAGTTTGGAATATGACTTTAAAAGGCTTAGATCTCGAACTAAGTCACTAAGTTCACCCTGTGAAATTAGTGGCGGCACTCTTGCTCATTCTGGTAAATCAAATAAAGGATCGGTTGTCATTTCCTTTGCGGTTTCTGTAAGACCAATTGAAGAGCTAGTCGATTCTAGTTCCTCATCGAGACTCCAAGATTCTCGTGCTTTTGGAAATAGGAAGTTGTTCACTGTGTTTGACAGGTCTTAAAGCTGATGGTGAATTACCTTTAGTATTTGTGAGACAGAAATATAAATCTGTAACATGGTCTTTAGATTCTCCAAACCATTGGCACTGCAAAAGACATTTTACGATTTGATCAGCTATAGTAAGCCGATCGTTTAGATATATACTTTATAGGGTCTCCAAAGCTTCCTTCTGGGTTTTACAAAATTCGTGACAAACTAAATATACCCTCTTCAGGGTTTGTAACACCCAGAAGGAAGCGTCGGAGACCCTATAAAGTATGGCTGAGTTCCAAGTTGCATGTTGCTTTGCATTAGTACGAAGTATAGAATTCCTTAAAATCAAACTGCTTACGTTATGCAAAGTATCGAGTACCGATAAATTTTTATGCGTATTGGATGTGCATACATTGAGCATAGGGCGCATCTCTATTTTTTGTGATGCTCAAATTTTTTTTCCATTGAACAATCCAAGCAATGCCACTTTTTGCTTTTTTCTTTTGTTTTTCAAATGATTTTTAATGATTATCGAAGAGTTGCTGCGGCCACTTTCACATAAATCTAAAAAATTGTTAATAAATAAATTTATATTCACATTTGCCGCCATAGCTGTTGGTTGTTTTGAAAACAATTGTCACAAAATGTCAAAGTTTATACAAAGCAAATTGAAACAAAGCAGTAGGGTTGCATTGTTGATATTGTATAAATTCGGTATCGGTATCGCAACAATGTAAAGAAATATGCAACTTGCAACTCAGCCTATATATCTAAATGATCAGTATGTTGAGCTGAGTCGATTTAGCCAAGTCCTTCTGTCTGTCTGCATATAAACGAACTAGTCCCTCAGTTTTTAAGATATCATTTTGAAATTTTGCAAATGCCATTTTCTCTTCAAAAAGGTGCTCATTTGTCGGAACTGCCGATATCGGACCACTATAACATATATATGCCATACAAACTTAATGATCGGAATCAAGTTCTTGTATGGAAAGCTTTCACATTTGGCAATGTATCTTCACCAAAGTAGGCACAGGTTATTTTCTAAGGCAAATATGTAATCTCCGAAGAAATTGTTCAGATCGGTTAACGATAGCATATATATGGGAAACTTTCATATTTGACATGATATATTCACGAAATTTGGTACAGATTATTTTTTAAGACAACAATGTAATCTTCGAAGAAATTGTTCAGATTGGATTACTATAGTAAATAGCTGCCATGCAAACTGAATGATTGGAATCAAATGCTTGCATGGGAAACTTCCTCATTTGACGATATATCTGCATGAAATTTGGTATGAGTTATTGTTTATAGAAATAATGTTATATCAGAAGAAATTGTTCACATCGGCTCACTATAGCTAATAGCTGCCATACAAACCGAACACGTAGTTATTAACACAAATGCAATTGTGAAGGGTATTTAGCTTCGGTGCAACCGAAGTTAACGTTTTTTCTTGTTTAAACATGGATGTAAGATAGTACGGTCCTTTCTTATAGCAGTGTTTCTTTTTCTTACTGAAGCTTTCTTTTTAGTTCGCCAGTTTTATGATATTATTTTCACAGTGCATAATTCTCTATAAATATGTATTTGTTAGACGTGAACATATTTATTGCTTCGCGGTAAAAGAAAAGCACGTATAACTTATCAAGTGGAGGGTTTAATGTTTTTATTTTTGCATATAGTTCTTAATTAATACGATATAAAAAAGTTTGAAGTTTTATTTTAGCAAAACACGCTTAGTAATTTTCATAGAGGTAACTCCAATATTGGCCGATATACAAGGTGCTTTCCAAAGTAAACAGGACGTAAAAACAAAAAACAGAACAAATAGTTTTTCGGTAAAATCAATTTATTTTATTCAAAATATTCTCCTTCTGCTTTAATACAGCTTTTTTCACAGTCCAAAAGCATGTTGAACGAGTGTTTTAGCTCGTTGGCCGGTATAGCCGCCAGTATGCCGATGAAAGCCTTTAAAATGGCCTCTACGTCCGCATAACGCTTTCCTTTAATGGGTAAATGCAATTTTCCGAAAAGGAAGAAGACGCACGGTGCCATATCAGGTGCTTACCACTCTCCGTATTCACCTGATATGGCACCGTGCGACTTCTTCTTAATGGTTAAATTTAGATTTTTGGTAAAATAATCGGTCACAAGCGACCATCGATGAGACGCAGTTTTTGGTCGTCAGTCAATTTATGCGGAACAAGCCGTGCACATACCTTACTTAAGCTCAAATTTTCTGTCAAAATGCGATAAATCGATGTTTTGGAGATGTTCAATTCCATTTCCATGAAATTCAATGATGACTTCGGTTGACTTTTGATGGACTCACGCACAGTTTCGATGGAATTTCCGGTGATCACGGATTTTTATCGTCATTTATGTCTTCACGACCACTGTGAAAACGTTGAACCCACTCGTGCAGTCTGCTACGGGGTAGGCACTCATCGTCATAAACGTGTTTCATCAATTGAAACGTTTCAGTAAAAGTTTTACCAATTTTAAAACAAAATTTAATGTTGGCTCTTTGTTCGAAGCTCATTTTCGAACCGATAATACAAACACCTACTGACTGACGCTTAAAACACAATAACTTCACTACCAATCGATGGAATGTCATGAAATCGATCGATAAAGATAGCAGATCTAACGCATTAGTCGACATATAGATGGTGCCTCTAGGGGGCGCTAGAATCAAAAAGTCCTGATTACTTTGGAACGCACCTTGTATGCAGCATAAAGTAACCCGGAAGGTCGAAAAATTTTATATTAGGTATGTTGGGCTCAAGGAAGTATTTACCCAATTCACCCCATTTTTGTACAAATAGATACTTTTGCTCGGTCTATTTTTAGACATATTCATTTGATAATAATCTATTCCGTGCATTAGGGCTTACAAATTAAAACGCCACCAATTTTTTTTTTCGGATGAGCCAGTCAGCTGGATTCGTGGAGGAAGTGCGATCCCATTTTTTTTTTAAAGCGGGGGTGTTCACAACGATGTAACTAAACTACTTTAATGTAATAATTTATTATTTTTGTAAATTAAATGACAACTGTACTTTCAGAAAAATCTTCAGCTGGTGGTAGTGCTAAGAAAGGAAAAAAACGCGGTACTGCAGAAGTGAATGCTGTTAAAGATTTTGGAATCGAGTACGCTAAGACAAGTAGGGCAACATGCCGTGGATGTGAACAAAATATTTTAAAGGATCAATTACGGATTAAAAAAACAGTATATGACACAGAAGTTGGAATGAAATATGGAGGTCAGCCTTTGTGGCATCATATAGAATGCTTTGTTCAGTTACGTAGTGAACTTGGTTGGTTTGAAAGCGGCGACTGTGTACCGGGATTCAAAGGTTTGAAAAAGGATGATCAAAATACTGTCCTTAAATTGCTACCGTAAGTAAACAAAGCTTTTTTTTATGGAAATTGAACTATGAAAATATACTTATTTATTTATAATAGGGCTATTGATGCCGGGAGTGCCTGCAATATTAAAAAAGTTAAAATTGAGCCAGGTGTCAAAATAGAAGAAGAAATCATGAATAGGCAAATAGAAAATCAGTCAAAACGTTTATTTAAATTTCGTGATCTGGTAGTAAACCAAATGCATAAAAAAGATATTATTTACTTACTGGAATACAATAATCAAAAACCTGCAAACGGAGATTCGGAAAGAATGTTAAATCAGTTAGCAGATATGTTGACGTTTGGATCATTGTTGCCATGTCCTCAATGTAACAGTTGTGAGATATTATTTAGCAAATCAGGTTATTTATGCAATGGCCAATTAACGGAATGGACAAAATGTTCGAATATTTTAAAAGACCCAGAACGTAAACCTTGTAAAGTACCAAAGACCTTAAAGGAAAAKTATGCTTTTTTATCAGAAATTAGGAACAAAACTGAGCATCGCATTGTTAAATATAATCCACCAAGTATTGCTTTTGTTTCAAACAATACGAATGGAAAAATGGAAAATGAACCTACCAAGTAAGTATTTCTTACAAATTTAATATTACTCAGGGATAAGGAAATGGGATTTGCAAATTTCTAGAGGCTCGAGCTTTTTTCAACAATTAATAAAAAAGAAGCACTAGATATTTTTATTATCCGTTTTTTATCTTTTGTTTATTAAACTTAGAAGAGTACACAAAATAATTAAAAAAATTTTTTTTCATTGATTTATGCCTCCTTGAAGAAAAGGGGGGAAAGAAGAGGCCGCGTCCTCGTCGCCATGATTTTTACCCTTGTAGTCATCTGAAAAATAAAACAATGACGGATTCTTAATGAGTACGAATGTCGCTATGTCATGAAGCCGCAAAATTAAAAAAAAAAAATTGTTCATAAAATGGCGGCTACTCAAAAAAAAATTTAAAATTTTTATTTTTTGTTGCTTCTAGTGATAGAGATACAGTGTCGGACAAAACATATTGGACTTATACTTACGAATTACATTATCGTTCCCTATTCTCGCAATTATCGTTTTAAATATAAAGAAATTACTCATATATGAAGAATAACTATTTATTTTATGAAAACATACAAAACTGTAGAAATTATTTGACTCCATGCCATTTTATACGAAAAAATGAAACATATTCAATATTCAGTGCGACAAAACATATTGGAATAATTATTGTTATTTAATATTTTGTAGCATAACCTTTTTTTTTAATTACTTCTCTGCATCTATTTGGCATAGAAGCTATTACTTGCTATTAATAACTTCTTGTGGAATGCTGAACCAGGCTTGTTTTGCAGCTTCGAACAATTTGTTTTTATCTCCATTCACTCCTTCTCTGTCTATCCTTCTATTTATTATCTCCCAAAAATTCTCAATAGGATTGAGATCCGGCGATGAGCTGGCCACTTTAGGGCATTAATATTTTGAGCTACGGTCCAATTTCCCACTAGTTTCGACGTGTGCTTTGGGTCGTTGTCGTGTTGAAACGACCATGAAAGTGGCATATTCTACTCGGCATGGGGAAGCATCACGTTCTCAAGGATATCCTTGTACATGAATCGATATCCTTGTACCATTGATTCGATGAAGAGATCCAACAGCCAGCCCGAAAAACATCCCCATACCATAATACCATATCCTCCATGCTTAACCGTGCTTTGACAGTATCGGGGATCCAACCTCTTATTTTTTGGTCGGCGAACTCTTCTCATTTCGTCTGAATATTTCATATTAAATTTTGATCCATCTGAGAAAAGAATTGTTTTCCATCGTTTCACTGACCAGTTTATGTGTTCCCGAGCAAATTGTAATCGCTTTATTCGATTTTGTTTTTTGATATAAAAGGTTTTTTAGCTGCCCTATAACTTGTCAGCCCACCTGCACATGCTCTTCTTTGTACTGTACGGCTGCTAATTTTCAAATTTAAGGCTTTAACCACACGAGTTACATGTACGAATACGTACGTAAAAACACCTGACAAGGCAATTGACAAATATGATGAACTGTTAAAGCAAATTGCAACATAACACCGTTTCCGGCTTTTGCAACTTGCTTAAACAAATAATGTAATCAAAATATAATTCAACAAGTGAAATTCTTAAGAATTATGGGAATTAATAAATGTATGCTTATTCAGCAATTATATGTTAAAAGTAAGTTAATAAGCAAGTTGTAATTAGAATAAGCTTCATTTTAAGTCAATTTTATAAAATAAAGTAGTCTGTTCCTGATCGCCATCAACGTCCCTTCGTTGCAATACAAATTGATTTCTTTTACTTTTTTAAAAACCCGTTCACCGCGACGCAACGCGAAATTGGCGCAGTCGGTAACCCTTAAAATTATTACAAGGATAGTGATAAACGAAACTATAACACCTAAAAAAATCCTGCAAATCTGTAGCCAACTTAGGAAGTTGACCAGACCCTCCAGGATATAACAAAAATAAAATAAAATAAATTTTCGCAGTGAAAACGACCATAAATAAAAGGCGTTAACCCACCGAAAATAACTGAAAAAAAATTGTTTTTCGCCGTGCAAACGACCATAAATAAAAGGCGTTAAATCACTGAAAATAACTGAAAAAAAAAAACAAGTTTTGCAGTGAACAAGAAAGAAAAAAAAAAAATGTGGAGTTATCAACATCGAGCCGGCAAAAATTCTTCGATGACAACAGAAAAATGGAACAGGAATAGATTCAGATTCAGATTCCCAACGTAGAGCTCATCGAACAACTGAGTAGAAGGGAGCAGCAGTTGGCGCAGCTTCGACAAGCGTATGTCGAACTCCAACATCGTCAAACAACCAATGAAAATGAACTACAACGATTTATGAAAAACGTTCAACATATACCCATATTCACAGGGAAAGAAGAAGTAACAATAAATTCATTTATGAGCAGCATAGAGTATCTGCTGTCAAATATAAGAGATGAGGAAGTCAAACAGGAAGCCACCAGGGCAATATATTATAGGACGATATAAGGGGAGGCAAAAGATGTCATAATAAATATACAGCACCCGGACAACTGGACGGAAATCAAGAAAGCGCTGAAGTTAAGATATAAACCTGATCTGGAAYCCCATGAAGTATACAGGAGAATATGCAGTATAAAGGCARACACGGTGAGTGAGTTAGCAATACTTATACAAAATATCAAATACAAAGCTGATGAACTTAGAATATATTATAAGGACGATGTAGGAATAGACATGAGCAACGTGGACAGTGTTTTAGTGAACACAATTAAAGAAATGACACAGGGGACATTATTAGACAAAATTTACGAGGAACATGACCTTTATAATATTATAGAGATAATGACAAAAAGAAGATATGAGAATACATGTATTAGGCCAGAATTTAAAAAAAACCAAACTAACATATGGACAGTACGGACAATACAACAACAATAAAAAATACTATAATAATAGTAATGACAAATATATAGGCAAAGATGATAGACCAGGTCAAGTTAGGCAAAATTTTTCACAAAATAAAGGAAATGTTGATAACAATTCTAATCAAKTTAGACAAAATTTCCAACAGAAAGGAAATAGAGATAATAATTCTCACCAATATTTGCAAAGGTACCCAACATATAAAGATTATAGGGATAATAATTCAGGCAGAGAAAGGAGAAATATAAACTCAAATCAATTAAGGCTAGATAAAGGAGAGCCTATGGAAATAGATAACATAGAATTCGATCAAGAGAGATCTCAAATGGCAGGACACCCTAGCAGCAGAAGCAGCCAAAATCGCTTGCAAACGCCTAGGCAAAGCTATAGAGAGCTTAAAGATTGTAGAGAAGCTAAAAATTCAGATCTAGAGAGATCCCGAATAGCAGGACACCCTAGCAGTAGTAGCAGCCAAAATCGCTTGCAAACGCCTACGCAAAGCTATAGAGAACTTGAAGTATATAGAGAAGGCAATGAATCAATTTTTTTTACAAGGAAGCCTCGGAGAGCTTACCAAGAATAGTAATAACAATTAAAAATAAAAAATATATTGCGCTTATAGATACGGAAGCGAATATAAGTTTAGTAGACTCTGAATTGAGCGAATTTCGAAAAATTCCAAATATAAAATAAAAATAAAAACAAAAATAATATAACAATCAGAACAATAACAAGCAAGGAAACAATTACCCATGAAGTGCATACGGAAGCACCAAAAGAATTTAATTTACCTGAAAACGCGTATATAAGATGGAGATTGACATCATTAAAAAATAGGAAATATAATTTCATAATAGGAATTGATTTATTAAATCATTTAAACGCGATGATAAATCTAATCGATGGAAAAATTTCACTAAATAAAAAAGAAACAGAATTTTTAAATAAACCATTCAATTTCAGTGAAATATGTACCCTAGAAGCAACAAAKGAGAAATTAAAAGAAATTCAATTAGATCATCTAAATACAGAAGAGTTTAGAGAAATCACGAAATTATTGAAAAAATTCGAAAACTTTTTATTTAAAGAAGGAGAAAAATTAACAAGTACTACGGAAATTCAACACGAAATAAAAACTACTACAGAAGAGCAAATAAATTCTAAATTATATAGATACCCACCCCAGCATGAAGAAGAAGTTAGAAAACAAATCAGAGAAATGGAAGAACAAGAAATTATAAGGAAAAGTAATTCTCGATATTCCAGCCCTTTAATAGTAATTCCAAAGAAAATGGATAATTCAGGGAAAAGAAAATACAGGATAGTAATAGATTATAGAAAGTTGAATAAGGTAACTATAGATGATAAATATCCTCTACCTAATATTGATGCAGATAAATTAGGACGAGCCCAATATTTTACTACACTAGATTTAGCAAAAGGTTATCATCAAATTACAATCAAAGAGGAAGATAGGTGTAAAACAGCGTTCGTAACACCTCACCGCTTGTATGAATTCACAAGAATGCCATACTTAGATGATATACTAATCTTTAGTACAACCTTGCAGGAACATATACAATCAATTAGAGATATTTTCAAAGTATTAGAATCAAAAAAATTTAAAAATACAAATGAATAAATGTAATTTTCTGTAAAAAGAAACAGAATTGTTAGGACATATTCTAACAAAAGATGGTATCAAGCCTAATCCAAATAAAACCAAAGTAATAGAAGAATTAGAATTACCAACAACAGATTAAGAGCTTTTTAGGTATAACGGGTTATTATAAGAAATTTGTTATTTGTATTCTAACAAAAGATGGTATCAAGCCTAATCCAAATAAAATCAAAGTAATAAAGGAATTAAAATTACCAACAGAAAAACAGATTAAGACCTTTTTAGGTATAACAGGTTATTATAGGAAATTTGTTAAGGATTATGCAAAGGTAGCGCAACAAATTACAAAATATCTAAAAAAAAAAGGAGTCCGAATTAATATAAAAGATCCTTCATATATAGAAGCATTCGAAAAACTTATACGATTAATTAGCTCGCGTCCCATTTTACGGTATCCAAATTTTTAAAAACTATTTACATTAACTACAGATGCATCAAATTGTGCAATAGGAGCATTTATCTCGAGAAGGGCACCCAATATGTTATGCATCAAGAACCTTAAATAATCATGAACGAAATTATTCAGCAACTGAYAAAGAATTTTTAGCAATTATTTGGAGCGTAAACTACTTCAGACCATATTTATACGGTAGAAAATTTAAGATCGTAACAKATCATCAACCAATTAAATATTTACATTCAAAATATAGAGGGAAAGACATGTCACCAAAACATCAACGATGGTTGTTAAAATTAGGTGAATATCAATTTGGCATTGAATATATTAAAGGCAAGGAAAACAGAGTAGCAGATTTTCCTTGCAGAATACAGGTGAGATAAAAGGAAATGAGGACGAAAACACTGATCAAATTTCAGAGCATGACCTAAATAAAGTTAACAATTAAGATGACGGTACATCAATGCAAACAATACATTCGGCCGAAGAAATTTACAAGATCATTTTTATATAAAGGAAGAGATAGTTAATAAATATAAAACACAAATTATTTTGACAAACAACAAGACAGAAGAACTAAAACAGATACATGGAAAAAGAATTATTTTTATTTCAGAGTACGACTTCGATAGATTGAGTGAAATATTTAAAAAGTATAAAGGAAAAGTAGGAATTTTTCCAGAATTATCCGAGCGACATTACAATATAGTACAAGAGAAACTAATAGAAATGTTTTCAAATGATAAACAATTAGAATTTATAAAGAGCACAATGATGTAGAAACAGAAGTGGAAGCTGTTGAACAAATTTCGTTGTATCACATTAGAGAAAGTATGCATTCGGGCATACAAGAAACATATAATCAACTTAGAAATAAAATTTATTATCCTAAATTAGGAGAGTTAATACAAATAGTAATTAACCAATGCGAAATATGTCAAGAAGTAAAATATGATAGGAGACCTATCAAACAAAAGTTTTTTCATACAGAAACGCCTACGAAGAATAATGAAATAATCCACATAGGCACCTATGTAATGAAAAGATTCCATTTTTAAACAATTATAGACAAATTTTCCAAATATGGAGTAGCATATCCTTTAAATGATAGAAATCACATAACATTAATCGAACAATTAGAAGACTATTTTACCAAAATAGGAACACCGAAGAAAATAGTAGCTGACAATGAATTTAATGCAACAAGAATTAAGGAATTTTTAAATAATGAAAATATGGAACTCCATTTAAGCAAACCCAACAGTCATACAGGTTATGCAGACATCGAAAGATTCCATAATACAATTTCAGAAAAATTTAGAATGTTATATAAATTAAATAAAAATGTATCAATTAAACAGCTAATTCAAAAAGCTCTAAAATTCACACCCAACGAGGTACATAACAATAAAGTAGATAAAGAGCTAGTAAGAAAAAATTTAGAACAGCAAAAAGAAAAGACAATGAACAAACTAAATAGGAACAGGGAATACTATACAGAACAAAGAACGGAAGGATTTATAAAAAATTATAAAGCAGTTTGGCACAAGGAACAACCTTAATATAGAAAACAAAACTTAGAAAAAATCCATACTAGTATTATAAAAAGACCTTTAAAATTTACAGATTTGGATAATGTGGAGTAATAGCTGTAATGACACAACATTGTAAGGGGACAATAGATTTGACAGAGATTATGGAACAAAACGGTTTCATAGATTTACAGATTAGAAATCAAGCAATACCAAAAGATAGCGATATAATACTACATATTATTGACATTCAACAATTAGAAAATATTATTAATGATATAATGTAATTTTGATGAAATTGGAGAATAAAGAAATACTGCAAAGAGAGTTGTTAGATATAAAAAATAAACTGCTGACGCTTATGACAGTTAGAACCAGAAATAAAAGAGGACTGATTAATGCTATTGGCAGTATGTCAAAATGGCTTTTTGGTACAATGGACAAAGACGACAGACAAAACATAGAAACATATTTTTCTCAAACGAATGACTCATTCAACAAACAAATTAAAATTAATTATTATTTTTCATCAGCAACTGAACACTTAAAAGAGATTGTTAAAAGTGACAGTATTAAAATAGAAAAAGAGCTTAATTCAATAAATAAGCTTATATATGAGGAATACAAACAAACTCTATACTTAGACCAGTATATCAAAATTCAGTTGTTAAAAAATAAAATAGAACACATACAAGAAAACGTTGTATCGGCTAAATATGGGATAATGCACCCGAATATTTTAACTAAAGAAAAAATTGTAAAATATAACATCGATTATAATAAACTAAAATATCTACAACTACGAACAGTAATTGTAAATAATACATTTCTAGTATTTGGAATAAAATTACCAAAAAATTTTGAAGAAGAACAAATAAGAAAAATTATCCCAATACCTAACAGAGAAAATAATGAAATAGATGCTAAAATAGAAGAAATATTTACATACAAAAATAAAACATGAATGTTTGAAGATAATAAATCATTCGGACAAATGAAAATAAGCAAACATTGTATTTTAAGAAATAATTGTAATCTTGTAAAATGTAAAGAACTCGAAATAATACAATTAAATATAAAAACAGTTCTTATTAAAAATGCAAATAATAAGGTTTAATAAATGTTCAATTAAAATTAATGACTATTATTTTTCAAATTTTTTTGAAGATGTAACATTAAAATATAAAGACAGTCAGAATTTCACGAAAAAAATTACTTTTGATGAAATAGTCGAAGAACATAAATCAAATATAGAAAACATATTTAAATTGAAAATACATACGAAAATATCTCATATTTGCAATATATTAATCGTAATTACAATTATATTAGTAGCTACTGTCATTATCAAAAAACACAAATATATAAAAATAATATTAAATAAAAGAATTCAGGAGAATTCTACTATAAAGGGGGGAGTAGTTACATGTACGAATAC
>NW_017536664.1:58438-59362 GCF_001853355.1 Bactrocera latifrons | reverse complement strand
TCCACTGTGAATGGTGGTCAGTGCCTGTCGGAAGTCTGTTGCGTCCGAGGTCCTGTCGGCGTATTGTTCGATGTCGTCGACGTGGTCAAGGAATGACCTCTTGATGCTCCTAGGAGGCGGTTCCGCTCCAAGCAGGTGACAGCAAGGATGATTTCTACGAAAACATCCCAGCAGGAACTGCTTGGAGRKRAGTTCGTTATGCTCCTTAACTGGGAGCATAAGCGTCTCACTGTGTAGGTGTTCGATGGGAGGATAAGTCTGTAGTTTGCTCATCTGCGTGCCACTGCATCCAGGCGACCATATAGGTGCTGCGTAGTTAAGGACCGGTCGGCCGATTGCTTTGTAAGTTGCCAACAATGTTTCTTTGTCTTTTCCCCATGTGCTGCCGGCTAGCGACTTGAGGATTTTGTTGCGGCTCTGTASTTTGGCGATGATCGCGGCTGTATGTGGAGAGAAAGAGCATAGACTGTCGAAAGTGACACCTAAAATCTTAGGGTTATTGACAGTCGGAATTTTGACGCCGTCGACTGCAATATTAAGTTCTAGTCTATACGCCTTCGTCCAGTTCGTGAATATGGTCGCTGTGGATTTGGTAGGGGAAAGTTGGAGGTTCCGTGCAGTGAGGAAACGAGAAAKGHCGGAGAGATAGTTGTTTACCTTCGAACACATGCCATCGATTCCATTGCCCGACGTCAATATCGTACAGTCATCAGCGTACGAGGTTATGGAAACCCCCTCTGGTGATTGCGGGCGTCTCGAGATGTAGAAGTTAAACAGTAACGGGGAGAGGACRCCACCCTGCGGAACCCCCTGTTTAATTCTTCTCAGTTTAGATGTTACACCTCGAAATAGTACGGTTGACTGACGACCGTTCAGATAGTTCCTGGTCCACCTCTTGAGCCCTGGAGGAAGCGTGGTTTTCTC
>NW_017536664.1:38292-58193 GCF_001853355.1 Bactrocera latifrons | reverse complement strand
CAAGGCTTCAAGTGTCTTCACTACAGGGGAGAGGAGAGTTATCGGGCGATAAGATTCCCCTTTGTTGGCGGGTTTCCCAGGTTTCAGTAGTGGGACCACTCTTCCGACTTTCCCCACATCGGGTATTTGAAGAGTGGTCAGAGACAGGTTGAGGAGCTTGGTGAGATATCTTACTCCTGTCGAGACGACATGCTTTAGCATTAGCATGTTGATTCCATCAGGGCCAATGGATTTGGAGGATTTTGCTTTGTTGATGACACCCTTAACCTCCTCATCGGTGAAAGTAAGTGGCGCGCTGTCGTTTGGCATTTTGCGCAGCCATCGGTTAACACATCGTTTAGCTTTGTCTACCGGAGGGTGCMKTGTGAACTGCCGGCTAAAATAGCTCGCGCACTTCTTCGGGTCCGAAGAGGCGTGACCATTGAATTGAACTTCAACTCGGTGGTCGTGCCTCTTCGGGTTAGACAAAGTTTTGACAGTAGCCCAAAGCTTACTCACACCATGGTCCGAATTGAGATCCCTTATTCGGGGATCCCCGGGATCGGCATGGCGTAAGGTGTTGCCCTCATTAGCTAAGACAGCTGCTTCAGCTGGAAGTTGGGGCGGATTTCCGCTATTCGTCCAGCAGGTATGAAGCAAGCGGTACCTGCTGCGATCACCTTGCGGAAATGACGTTCGCCAATGTATACATCCGTAGGAATGGGTAGAGCGTTGAATGTGCTCTCAGTAAATTCTGTGAAGCCGACCTAGTTAGCTTKGTTGAAGTTAACGAAGGTGCGGTTGTCCACAGAAACGAAATCGGCAGGTTTCTCGATCGAGATAATTATGGGCAGATGGTCTGATGCGAGAGTTAGCATAGGTCGCCAGGTTATGCTATTTATCAGACCACCACTAGCGATTGTGATATCGGGCGAGCTACTACAGGTGCCCATAACTCTGGTGGGGGCTTCGTCATTCATTGAGCAGAATGTCGAATCGTCAATCTGTTCCGCCAGCTCCATCCCCCTACGGTCATTTAACAGACAGGAATGCCAAAGATCGTGGTGCGCGTTAAAGTCGCCTAGCACCAAATGGTTTTCACCACGAAGTAGCGCACCTATATTCAGGTGATATCCTGTAGGGCAACATGTAACTGGGGGGATGTATATATTAAATATTTCGAGCTCGACATCGCCTGACCGGATAGCTATGCCCTGACATTCTAGGGTRGTRTCCCTGCGGTCGATGTCTTCATCGATTAGACGATACTGCACGGTGTTGTGCAATATGAAGGCTAGGCTATCTCGCTCGCGATCAAGTCAGAGTGGGAGCTATGTTGATTAGTTGAGCTCCGGGGCAGGTCTTAAGATGGACACACACAAATTAACACTCACCGATCCAAACGGGGTTAGATCGCCGAAATGACAGCCCATGGTCGGATGAAATCCGAGTCAATTCCGGTACGTAGAACCGGCTGTCGTGGGAATTGATTCTAGAATCGTCGTAGCTTTGGGTCGTCCTCCACGATGGGAAGTTTTCACAGATCCACTGTCCCTAAATTTCTTTATAATAAAACTCAATGTTGATTTATTCACATCAATTGCCATTTCCAGCCATGCCCACTTTTTGTTATTAATTTCTTCGAATAAAGTAAAATTTTTATCGCGTCATAACCTCTTATGTGAAGACACTACTAAAATGATGTGGAATTTTTATGTCATTGTTCAATTTGCGCAAAGAATGCAAAATCGTCAGAAAATAACGGGATTTTCGACAGTTATCACGACAAACTGCGACTAGTCCAATATGTTTTGTCTCAGTGAATATTGGGTGCTTGTAATTTCTTTCGTATAAAATGTAAAATATTAAAAAAAACTTACACGGTTTTTCATGGTTTCGCTAAATAAACAATATGCCTTTATATATCTAAAATTGTAATTTAGAGTATACGTCAAGTTTTAAGCAATAATAGCCATCAGTCCAATATGTTTTGTCCGACACTGTATATTTAAAGAATATTCATGCCAAATTTCAAATAAATCCACTGATTAGAACTTGAGATATTGTGGCTACCGCGTCAAGAAAAGGAGTTTTGAGAAAAACGCGTTTAAAGTTTTACGTTAAGTTTCAGGCAGCGTGATAAATAGCTAGTTCGCTCAACCGGTCTAGTTGTCACGTCACTAAAATGACTATAACTTTGAAAATAATTTGAGTTTTGAAAAATACTTTTAGGGAAATATTTTTAAATATCAAAACTATCGAATTATGAAAAAAAATTTTAGATTTTTTAAAATTTCTAGATTAGAAGGGGTATTCTAGTCTAAATTAAACATCGGTAATGGAAATTATTTGTCAGTGGTTCACTTTACATACAAATATTTTATAAAAAAATGGAGAAGTTTTATTGTTGGTACTGGCATTGAATAAACATGTAATGCAAATATAGTAGTTTGCTTTTTTAATGGACATAGATGCTTTAGAGTAACCCAAACATTAAACAGAACTAGAAGAATACTTTTCCTACAAAGGGTTTTCATGGCATTCCATAATAAAAAAATTCATAAAAAAATACAACATTAACCTTATGAAAAAGCATGTGTTATTTATAAAATTATGAAAAATTGAGATCATAAATCAGCCTTTTAATTATAAAAATTAAATCAGTTAGAAAATTTTTGACATACTTTTACTTTGTATTCCAATCAATCCGGAATTTTACACTTGGCGCACATGTCTTGGTCTTCGGATCACGGTTTTTCGGTCTGAAACCACAACGTCCCAGTGTGTGATGTCACATCAAAATAAAGTCCATTCGATGTTTTTTGCGACGAATGAAATTATTACAAAAGAAGTTCCATTAAATTTTATCTTATGCTTATGCCCTTAAAAAGACGTCATCGGAACAACGAACATCGGACAGACGAATGTCGCGGCAAATGAGAGCCGAAGCCGAAAAATTTCATTAAAGCAGTTCAAAAATTAACGTTATGTATTTTGCATGCATTGCATTGTTACTTCGTTAGTTTTTCGTCAATTTTTCAACCAATATTTTGCCACAAGCACCGCGATCGCCGAATTCGCTCCGCGTGACGTCTGGCTATTCAGCAAGCTGAAACGACCACTCCATTTTGAGTTAACTGAAGCCATTAAACATATCTCGCTACGCGCATAAAAGGCTATTCTGGAAATTTTGAGGATTGGAAAAAGCGTTGGCACGAGTGTATGTAGGCAAAGAGCGATTACTTTGAGGGGGATGACATAGATTTTGAAGTATAAATTAAAGGTTTTGAAATTATGAAAAAAGATTACTATTTTTGGCTCTTAGTATACGGTTTATTATTTGCTTTTTAATATTTGCAGAACACCCATTTGATGTCAACTCCATTCAATAGAATAGGCACATGGACCAACGTTTTATTTTTCTTGAACAGAGTATTTTTTACCCTTGCGTCAGACACATCGATTCCTTTCTCAGTTTTATTGTGAAACGTCTACGTACTAAGACGAAGATCTAACAAAATCATTCTCGTCAACACCTCAAATTTTTTTATGATCTAGGATCTTTAACAATTATAAATAATAGATGGAAACATATTATTTTACATCAATCAAGGTCTTTCATATTTTTCATTAAATTTTTTGACCTCAATGAACTATTTTCAACAAACCTTTTAAATTCAGAGAAAAATATAACAATTATGCCGTTTTATTATACATGAATATATAATCATATAAAATCTACAAACAGCTTTTATACATTCGTTGCCCTGTTTAATACCTGAAACTAGTCGCGATATACTGCTGTGATCAAATTGAAGGGTGAATGTTGTCCATTTCATCTCCTTCAAAGTAATCCCCTCCCGCTGCAATACACTTATGCCAGCGAATTTTCCAGTCACCATAGCACTTGGAAAAATTCTCCGTCGTGATGGCCATCAGAGCCTTCTTCGATTCAGCTTTTATATATTCAATTGAGTCAAAACGGTGTCCTTGGGGTGGTGATGTGATTTTGCTGAATAGCCAGAAGTTACACGAGGGTAAATCAGGCGAATGCGAATGAGCTTCGAACAAAGAGCCAACATTAAATTTTGTTTTAAAATTGGTAAAACTTTTACCGAAACATTTCAATTGATGAAACAAGTTTATGACGATGATTGCCTACTGACGACCAGTAACTGCTCAGAATCGATCGACTCTTGTTACCAATTATTTTACCAAAAATCACATTTTAACCATTAACCACTCCCCGTATTCACCTGATGTGGCACCGTGTGACTTCTTCCTTTTCGGGAAAAATGCATTTGCCCATGAATGAATGCGTTATGCCGACGTAGAGGTCATTCAAAAGGCTTGCGTCGGCAACTGGCGGCCATAAAGGCCAACGAGCTAATCCATTCGTTCGACATGCTTTTGGATCGTGAAAAAATCTGTATTGAAGTAGAAGGAGACTATTTTGAAACAAATAAACCATATGTTCTGTTTTTTTTTAAGGTTCTGCTTAGTTTGGAACTCACCTTGTAGTAAAAAGCGAAAAACTCACTACTAGAGCCTCAAAAAAAACAGCGCTTATCTCAAATACTAATGAATATTTTGACGTGAAATTTAGCATAGATGTCACTAACTACTAGCGTAAAGAAACACAATTTACTGATTTGTTGAGTAGTGGTACAATTCCTTCAGATGTTAAAAGTTTGATAATTAAAGGGTGATCCATTTTGAGATTCCCTACATAAAAAAAAAAACACACACAAAAAAAAATTAATGGTCAATGTTTATTATCATTCGGAAGAAAATTCTGTCAAATGTGGATGAAATTACAGTCCTTCCTTGTCGGGTTCAAGCAGCCCCATGGCTCTTCTTTCCGGAAGAAACCTTTTCCTGTCCATCGACGATTTTGAGCGTTTGTTAACTGGTAGGACTGGGGATTATAGTCAGAAGACTTTGAGTGTTTTTGAGTGCGGTATAAATTCCCACAAGCGCTTTCATCTCAGGCCAACCGTTGGCCAGTGTGCCCTGCACGTGATGTTTCCATTTTCTGGTGATTCTTAACATGTTTAATACTTTGGCACTTTTACATAGAGCAATGTTCAAGGAATGTCGGTTTTCGGGTACAGGTGGAAAAATTAGGTGTCAGAGTTGGGTGTCTTTCATGTACTTACATATCGGCCAATGGCATGCATAAAACACTGTATGTTACCGAACACCTAACCTTTAGTGAAAAGAACCACAAGTTTTTGTACCTTTATACCAAATATTCACGCCAGAAGTTGTAGATGATTTCGTTTATTTAAGAACCAGTGTAAACACAACCAACAGTGTCAGCCTGGAAATCCAACGCAGGGTAATTCTTACCAACAGGTGCTATTTTGAACTGAGTAGGCAATTGAGAAGTAAAGTCATCTGTCGACGAACAAAAGCCAAACTCTATAAGTCACTCATTATTCACGTCCTAGGATAATGACAACAACTGATGAGTCGTCGTTGCGAGTTTTCGAGGGAAAAGTTCTGAGGAAGACTTATGGTCCTTTGCGTGTTGGCCACGGCAAATGTCGCATTCGATGGAACGATAAGCTGAATGAGGTAAACGACGACATTGACATAGTTTAACGAATTAAAATACAGCGCCTACGCTGGCTAGGTTATGCTGTTCGAACAGCCAGCGCAGCCGCTGTCTTGGTCATGTTTTCCGAATGGACGAAAACACCCCAACTCTCAATTTGTACTGTACAGCATCATAATATCGGTGAGTGTATAATTATGTCGAGAGATAATTCTTCATTCTCGGATCAATATGTTATTGTTATGCAGGAATTGTTTGTTTATAAGTTTCTATAGCTTTGACTTCAGCCTGACATGCTGCTTTCTGTGTGATAAGTACTCAGTAATTTTCAGGTGTCTCTGTAAAAGATGTGATTTACGTTTGCGAGCCTTGGTACTTGGGTACACAAAAAAAAAGTCAACAATATTCTAGTCCCTGAAATACTTCATATTAATATTAATCTCTAAAAATATAATAGTTATATAACTTGTATCTAAAATATTAACACTACTAATCTTCTTCTTCTCTTAATTGGCGTAGACACCGCTTACGCCATTATAGCCTATAGCCGAGTCAACAGCGCGCTAGTCGTTTCTTCTTTTCGCTACGTGGCGCCAATTTAGCTCCTTCTCCACCTGGTACAGCATCGAATACTTTCAGAGCTGGAGTGTTCCCGTCCATTCGGACAACATGACCTAGCCAGCGTAGCCGCTGTCTTTTAATTCGCTGAACTATGTCAATGTCGTCATATATCTCATACAGCTCATCGCTCCATCGAATGCGATATTCGCCGTGGCCAACGCGCAAATCACCAAACATCTTTCGCAGAACTTTTCTCTCGAAAACTCGCAACGTCGACTCATCAGTTGTTGTCATCGTCCAAGCCTCTGCACCATATAGCAGGATGGGAATTATGAGTGATTTATAGAGTTTGGCTTTTGTTTGTCGAGAGAGGACTTTGCTTCTCAATTGCCTACTCAGTCCGATATTGATATGATCGGCCTCAACACACGCGTCATTAGTTCTGCTTTCTCCAGACTGGACAAGGAAACAAAACAAATGGGTCTGGCAGTGAACGAGGGCAAGACAAAATATCTCCTGTCATCAAAAAACAGTCGTCGCACTCGCGACTTGGCACTCACGTCACTGTTGACAGTCATAACTGTGCACCTGTTGGCAAGAGTTATCCTGCGTTGGATTTCCAGGCTGACAATGTTGGTGGTGTTTACCCTGGTTCCAAGACASACGAAATTATCTACAACTTTAAAGTTATGACTGTCAACAGTGACGTSAGTGCCAAGTCGCGAGTGCGACGACTGTTTTTGGATGACAGGAGATATTTCGTCTTGCCCTYGTTCACTGACAGACCCATTTGTTTTGTTGACAGCAAGAGCAACCATAGGAATTGAGTTAAGAATGAAAAAAGTTACCCCGAAGAGAATAAATTATGTTTGCCCCGAAGTTTGTAACACCCAGAAGGAAACTGGGAATTAAATGCTTGCATAGAAAACTTATTTCATTTGACGATATGTCTTCAGTAAATTCGGGATGGATTATTGTCTAATGCAATGGTCCAATCTCCGAAGAAAGTGCTCAGATCGGATTAAAGCAGCATATACAGTGGTGGTCATATACTTAGCACACATCACTCTACCTAAATGCAAACGATGTTTTCTTCGTAATGATACAAMATCCAAAGGCGCCACTTTGTYTAGACAAGATCAAGGCACCAAGCTAAGATATCGCAAAGTTTCGATGMTTTGTTTTTGATACTGTCGTAAATAGAAGGATTATTTAACGATCAGCAGCTTTTGTGAGTGGACACATATTTAGCACACTTCTTAGACCGTCGAATTTTTTTTATAGTTTTAAGAAATATTTATTTTTGAATACAAAAAATTTTGTTGGTGAGAGATTATTAAATATAATAACTGTGGTTTTGAATTAAATTTAAATTTAAATTTACTGTTTAGATATGKCTAGAGGTTTGTGTTGCACGGAAGAAAAGCGGTCTATAATTGTAAAGTTAAGAAGTGAAGGGCAGTCGGTAACCCAGATTGCAAAAACGCTTGGGTGTTCAAGGAAGCTCATTTATAACGCAATTAAACATTTTGACGAATTTGGGACAGTTAAATCCGCGGTATTAGCTCCTAGGCCTCCCAAAACCATCTACAAAGAAGACCATCTAATTCGTTGGATTTCAAAAAACGACCCTCAAGAGCTCTAAACAAATTAAACCCGAATTTTTTGCAGTCTACGGAATAGAGGTTTCATCTAAAATGATCAGACGTCGTTTGAATGAAGTCGGACTGCGTGGTTGCATTTCACAGAAGAAACCGTTTGTTTCTAAGAAGAACTTGGAGGCACGCCTTTCATTCGCACGAGCTCACATAAACAATCCACTTTCTTTCTGGAAGAACGTTCTCTGGAGTGATGAATCTAAGTTTTGTARATTTGGATCTGACGGTAAACGTTACGTCTGGCGTCCCAGTAACCAGCAKCACAATTCTAAGTATACACAAACAGTATACGGCCTTTTCTTGGTACGGTGTTGAACCTATCGTTAGGATAACGTTAAAAATGGATCAATTTGTTTACAAGAACATGTTAACAGAATACATGATTCCATTTGTAGACGGTCATATGCCTCTAAGGTGGCACTTTATGCATGATAATGACCACAAACATACTTCGCGTTTGGTGAAAAATTTCTTGGAGGAGCAATGCGTTCCCATTCTGCAGTGGCCAGCTCAATYACCTGATCTCARTCCAATAGAGAATTTGTGGAATGAAGTTGAGAGAAGGATTGAAGGCAAAAAACGCAAAAATTTAGAAGAATTGTGGCAGAACATCAAAAGTGCATGGTTGAATATMCRTGTGGARCAATGTAGACGTTTGGTGGAAAGTTTGCCTAAAAGATGTTCTGAAGTGATCAAAAATAAGGGTTYTCCAACGAAGTATTGAAGTAAAATTTGGTTCGGAGCGGATTGCCAAAGTTTTTGTAGGTAAACCTGAAGTGTGCTAAGTATGTGTCCAACGTAGTAATCATTTATTCTTACTTTTTTTTTGTAGGTTTTGTTTACATCGTCCTTTATGTTATTATTTAAKTTAATCTATCTGTGAAATATGAATATATGTGAAAATATTKAAGTTTTTAGTAMAGAAATGAATTTTATGGAACATTTTTTCTTAAAAGTGCGAGTGTACTAAGTATATGACCACCACTGTATATAGCTGTCATACAAATTGAACGATCTGAATCAAATGCCTTAATTGAGATATGTTCAATATTAGATTAGACCACTACAGCATATACACCTGCGGCCGACGCAAATTTAGAGACACTTTATAGTAGTACATTTCGCGGTGTCGTAAACTCATTCAGTTGTTGACTAAATCGCGTGAAAGTTAGTAAGGGTTTCAAAATGAGCTCAAAATATAAGAGACTGACGAGAGATGGAAAAGTGATAATTTTTACATTAGCCGAAGAAGGAGTCTCATTCCCAGAAATTGCAAGGAGGGTAGGTTGCAGTCACCCCAAAGTTCTAAATTTATTTTTAAAAAAATATCGTTTGGAGACCAAAAGTAGAAAAGATCTGAGAAGAAATACCTCCAGAGGAACAGATGGCGTTATCTATAGGATGAGTCTCAATTAGCGATTCTTAGGGGGACAATATGACGCAAACATTAGTGTAAGGACTGTAAGGAGAGGCTTGAGGAATTCGGACTTTGCAGTGCGAAACCAGCGAAAAAGACCCTTTTGACACAGGTAATGAGAGCTAAGAATCTGGAGTGGTCACGGCTGCACAAAAATTGMGCTTTAAAAGAATGGAGAAATTTTATATAGTCGGATGAAAACAAATTTGACTTGTGCGACGTTTTGCGGGAGAGAGCTTTAAGGAAAWCTGCGTAATAAGGACAGTGAATCATCCTGAAAGTCAGATGATTTGGGGATGCTTCTCTTTTTACACACCTTTATTATTTATTGACCGTATAACGAACGAAGAACGATATAAAGAAGTCATAGCGGATAGCATTGTGCCATTTATAGAACCGAAATATGGGCGAAAAATATGCTGTTTTCCATGATTACTCAGTTCCATGCAACCGTGCAAAATCAGTAATTTTTTTTTTTTTTTTTTTTTTTTTTGTAGCAATAAACTACTATCAATGCCTAGCCAATAGCTAACAAATAATTTAAAACACTTTTATAATTTGTCTAAAGTCGATGAAGATGTTCGCGGACCTGGGAATTCAGCACATGGATGGGCCAGGAAACTCTCCCGACTTGAATCCCATTGAACATCTAGGGCATTTAATTAAATGTAAAGTTGATCAACATAAGCCTAAAAGTAAAATAGAACTAAAAATAATTTTGATCAAAGTATGGGAGGAAGAAACTTTTTGTCGCGTTATTTATTTAAAAACTGTTATCAAATAAAACGCTTCTGTACAAGCAAAAAAGCAAGCAAGCTGTTTTGTGTTTTATTCAATTAACGAGACAAATTAAAGACTAAAATTATATTTAGGTAATTTAAAATAGTGAATTTGTGCTTACTAAATTCATAAAAATTAAAAGAAAAAATCCAAAAGAACGAAAATATTCCAAAAAAAAAATTAAGAAATTAAGGTGGTAAGTTGTGCGTGGCCGCAGGTGTAGCTCTCATATAAAATGAAACATTATATCCTAGTTCTTGTAAGGAATCTCTTGTATTCATGGCGAGCATTATGGCTTCGATGCAACCGAAGTTAAAATTTTTCCTTGTTTTGTACAAAATTTGGTACTAATTGGTATAATTTTTTTATATATCCGTTTTAAACATTTTAAACAAATTTTAAAGTGATGGGTATTCCCGATAAAGTGCCAAATGACTGATGTTAATAATAAATTAAATTACACCTTACTACTTATTTTCTTTTAGACCTAAAGTGAAACGGGAAACACCACCTCTATACAATTTAAAGTTTGCGTATGTGGGTCCAAAGGAAGCTGAAAACAATTTGAAAACAAAATTGAGTAAGCTGGGTGGCGAAATTATATCAAAACTATCTGAAAATATTATTGCCGTATTTTCATCAAAACATGAAGTGCAAAATATGGGAAGCCGCATGAAAAAGGCGAAAGAACTTGGTATTCATATTATACCAATAGATTACGTAGATTTGGTCGAAAGTAATCCTACAAACGCAATTAATTATATAAGTAGCACTACTCTTTGTGATTGGGGTACTGATCCAAACTCCCGTATAGTACAAGAAGAAGCCAATACGAAGAAGTCAAAAAGTATTTATACTAAATCTGTTGCAAAATCAATGACGTTAAAGATCAAAGACGGATCGGCCGTAGATCCCGAAAGTGGATTACAAGACGTCGCTCATGTTTATTTGGATAAAAATTGCAAGTATAGTGTTGTCCTCGGATTAGCGGATATTCAACGCAATAAAAACTCTTATTATAAACTGCAACTTTTGGAAAGTGATTCGAAGAACAAGTAAGATGCACAGATTTTATTACTTTAGCTTATAATTTGAAGTAATTGCTCTAATACCTTATCTCACAATGATAGAAGGAAATAATTATTATAGCCACTACAAGCAGTGTAACCTTTGAGACTTTTACATATACACTACGCCATAGGTCCTTTGCAACATAAAAGGTTATTACTTCAAATCTTAAGAATCATTGCTTAAATAATAGTAATGTATTATAATATTGCTCTCAGTAAGCTAATTGCTCATATCCCACAGATAGGCGATACCATAGATCACAGGACTTGTATCGGACACACGACGAATTTAATAAAAACTAATTTTTAGAGTAAGAACAATTTTAATATTTAAATTTAGCCTTAATTTACACTTTTTAAACATTTTGCAGTTTTGGTAGTAATGGCGGTACGACAAAAAACTGAAAAAAGGTGAAAGGCAAAATATTAAATTGCACAATGAAGCTCAAAAATAAACCCAAGTAACATAGACCATTGGCAGAAATTTCGCATGTGTTCAGACAATTATTTAAAACCTTGTAAAACAAAAGGTGTTGACAGCGGTATCAGAAGTTATGAAGAAGCCACAACCTTACAATCCGCTGCATATTTGACGTCGTAGTCTTGTTTAAACTAAAATCAGTTTTCTAGACCAAATTTTGGTGCTTTGCTTTAAGTTTTTCTGTAAGTGTTTAAAATTGCCTTATCTGACCATAATGGATACAAAAAATTGATTCATTCATTCAAAATCTATGTAATTTCCCTCAAAGTAATCCTTTTTGGTCCCATTTTCAAGGGATAGTCCTCAATGAGAGTAGCGATTCATGTGTAATGTCTTCGACTGACTCAAAACGGTTTCTTCGGAGTGGAGTCACACGGTGCTAAATCAGTTGTTGTTGTTGTTTTAACGTAGTAACTAATCCCTGTTAGGGTAGTGAGGGTTATCTATGTTGTCGCCGGGAGGCCTAGGAAACGTGCTGTTTCGACGAGGTCGAACCAGACGGAAAAAGGTGTCAGACGAGTGGGGTTGGCGGGGCATGCAAAGAGTTGACCAGTGTCATGCGGAGACAAATTGCACGCAGGACATATATTGGATATGTCGGGGTCTATTCTGGACAAGTAGGAGTTTAACATGCTACAATATCCAGAAGGAAGCTGCGTAAAGATCACTCACGTTTCTCGCTGCAAGTCGAGCTCTTCGTCTGCAATAGGTGGTACAACAACGGCATTTACTGGAAGGGAGTCAGTGAAAGTGTTGATAGCTCCACTGTGAAGGGCGGTCAGTACCTTTCGGAAGTTAGTTGCGTCTAAAGTCTGGTTGGCGTATTGTTCGTTGTCGTCGAGGTAATTGAGAAAATAACTCTTGATGTTCCTAGGAGGCAGTTCCGCTTCAAGCAGGTGGCTGCAGGGTGATTTTTGCGAAAACATCCCAGCAGGAACTGCTTAGAGAGGAGTTCATTATCCTCCCTAACATCAAGAGAGGCATCCTGTCGTTGTGCGTAGTGCAGTGTTCGGGTAGGTCTGTAGCTTCTTCATCTGCGTTCCACTGCATCCAGGCAACCACATTGGTGCGGCGTAGTTGAGGACCGGCCGGCCGATTGCCTTATAACTTGCCAACAACGTTTCTTTGTCTTTTTCCCATGTGCTGCCGGCTAGCGACTTGAGGATTTTGTTGGGCCGATATATTATATTACACCTAAAATCTAAGGGATATTAACAGTCGGACTCTTGACGCCGTCGACTGCAATAATAAGCTCAAGTCTATACTCCTTCGTCCAGTTCGTGAATATGGTCGGTGTGGATTTGGTGGGGGAAAGTGTTAAACAATAACGGGGAGAGGACACCACTCTTCGCAACCCCCTGTTTAAAGCGGTATTCTAGTCTAGAAGCTCGAATTTCGAGATTTTTTCAACAGTTAATAAAAAAGAAGCACTAGATAGTTTCACTATTAGTTTTTTTTATCATTTGTTTATTAAACTTAGAAGAGTATACAAAATATATTAAAACAAAAAAACAACAACATTTTTTTTCATCGAGTTATGCGTCTTTGAAGAAAAGTGTGGAAAGAAGAGGCCGCGTCCTCATCGCCATGATTTCTACCCTTGTCGTCATCTGAAAAATAAAACAATGACAGATTCTTAATGGGTACGAATGTCGCTATGTCATTAAGCAGCAAAAGTAAAAAAGAAGTCATAAAATCGCGGCTACTCAAAAAAAAAAGGTTAATTTTTCACTAATTTTCCAATTTTGTCGTTTTTTTTTTTAATATTATAAATTTCAAATTTTTATTTTTTGTTGCTTTTAGTGATAGAGATATATTTAAAGAATATTCATGCCAAATTTCAAATAATTCGACTGATTGCAACTTGAGATATTGTGGCTACCGCTTAAAAAAAGGAGTTTTGAGAAAAACGCGTTTAACTTTATAGCATCATGTGACTATATGTTACAAACCCTTTTATAGGGTACAAAACACAGGAAAATTAATTTTTCCCTTTTTAGTATGATGTAGCAGCACTGTCACACTCCGTATTTTTCAATTTTAAAATTCTCTGGTTTTTTATGTATTGGCATCACTTATAAAACGGTACTTTCTTTTTCGCTGTAGTTAGTGAATGCACGTGCTTACAATTACCGAAAAGATAAAAATAAGAAAATTTTCATTGTTTTAATAAAATATTTAGTGGAAAAGTCCAGGTAAGTTCACAATTATGTTTAATTTCTATAAGATAATACGAAAAATGTTCACTAATACAATATATAGTGAAGTTTAGGTTTGTACCATTTCTGTAACATTGAGTAATAAGGGTCACTAAAAATTTGTTTGGGTTCATTTCTTCTATACTTCACCAGAATGGCGTCTCCTAACTTATCTGCTGATAAAATTCTTGAGTTGATGAATTATGATGGGTTCGAAACTGACGATAATAGCGTTACAGATCCTGATTTTGATCCTGAGGGCGATATAAGTTCAGACTTTGAACTTTTGGAAGACGAAAGGGAAGATATTGACGTTCGCTTAGAGGAATCAGACATGCCTACAAATGCCCCTTAGAAAGGATCGTCACATCGCCCTAAACCAAAAATGAATGTAGTCTGGAAGAAAAAGAATATTGAACTAAACGAACATCAAATACGTTTCACTGGAAAGGAAGAACTGCCTGCTGATATTTTGAATTGATTGTTTGATAGACTTTTTAAAATACGACCAATATTGGCAAAACTAAACGAAATATGCAAAAAAATTCCGCTACAAAGTCAGCTATGTGTAGATGGGCAAATTTGCTCCACCAAAGCTCGACATAACCTAAAACGATATAACCCTAAAAAGCCGAAAAAATGGGGATTGAAAATATTTGTACTTTGCGACACTAACGGATTCACGTATAATTTTGAAGTGGAATCTGCTGCTTCAAATGTTGTCTTGAGACTGGCCAGAAATATTCCATAGAACCAAAACTATAAACTTTATTTCGACAACTGTTTCACGTCATTGTCACTTATAGAATACTTTGCCAAGGAAGGAATTCTTAGTATAGGAACAATACGACGAAATAGGATACCTGGCTGTAAACTGCCAACAGATAAGGATATTTCGAAAAAGAGCCGTGGTCACAGCGTAGAATATGTTGGAAATGTGCGAGGAATAGATATAGCCACCGTTGTCTGGAAAGACAACAAAAATATAACTCTTGCTTCTAATTTCGCTGGTGAGCTACCGAAGTCCACAGTACGCCGCTATGATAAAGCAAACAAAAGGTGCATAGATATTGAAAGACCTTATATTGTAGCCGAGCATAATTGGCACATGGGCTCATAAAGAAAAAAAATTAGAGGGCAATCAGTTTTCATCTGCTGATTTTCGTTTAGAAGTTGCCACGGTGTTGTGCAAATTGGGTACACAGTTCCCTATGAAACGAAGAGGAATCGAAGCGGGGATACAATCTAAAAAGCACAAGGGCCCAGCCCAACATGTTCCTCCTATGGCAGTTAGGCAAGATCAAGTTGGACACTGGCCGGTATGGGCAGAAAAACGAATTCGTTGCAAGTGTCCAAGATGTGTTGGGAGTATCACAAACGGTATGTGAAAAATGTGGTGTGGCTTTATACTACAACAAGCAAAACAACTGCTTCAAAGAATTTCACACTTCTTAAAAAACATGTAAATATTCACGAAATACAAATATTATTATTTAAAATAAATTTAATTCTTAAATAAAAAAAATTATTTAAACTATAAAATACGTATTTCATTTCTATACTGAAGAGTTTTTCCGTTTTTACTTAGTTGAATTATAAAGGGTTAAAGTTTTACGTTAATTTTCGGGCAACCGGTCTAGTTGCCACGTCACTAAAATGGCTAATACTTTGAAAATAATTTGAGTTGCAGATATTTTTGAAATCAAGGACGCATAACACGATGAAAACTTGTTTTTTTTTTTTTTTTGAAATTTATTTGGTGTACTCTTCTAAGTTTAATAAACAAATGAAAAAAACCGATAGTAAAAATATATTATTTTATTTCGGGCATGAGAGAGTTAAGAAGTTGTTGTGAACAATAATTTTTTTTTTTATTCGTTTTCGTGTTGTTTTCGGTTTCGTCACGATACTCGACCCATTAATCGTCTGTTTCCGGGTCGTAAACATAGATCCAAAACTCATTGCCGGAAATAATGCATTGACAACCTGGTAGTCGAAAGGCATTGTTTCACAGACATTAACGGAACGCTGTTTTTCGAAAGAATTTAGAGATTTTGGAATCAGTCAATTTCTTAAAAAAAAAACAATTTAATATTGATTTTACTACAAAAACCCATTGCTATTTAAATTCGTCGGTTATACGATAAAATAACTAGAACTGAAAGGAGATGAGTGTGCTCTTTTTGTGCGCCAACAAAAGTTCTAGTATCTGTGGCGTCGTCTTTCTGTGTGACATAGTCAGTCGCATGGTGGTTGATATTTCCAAAGCATCGGTGCTTTTTTTATTCGATACATCAACTTGTGTACAATGTTTCCGTCACATGGTCCCAGTGTATAAGAATACATATGTATGTATATTGAAAATAGTAACAAAACACACACATACATATGTGTGAATGTGTTTAGTTAACATTTTAATGATAATTGTTAGCATATGAACATACATTTCTAGGCACTTAATTTTAAAGTGAATTTAGTACCCTCAAATTTGTAAAAACACATTCAAAAACGACTTATGTCTTGAATCAGTTATATGGTAAATAAGAAATAATTGTTTTCCAAAAACTCATTTGTTCAAACTTTTCTCCTTTCTTCTTCTATTAATAAAATATTGTCATCATTCTCATTAAATTCCTCCTCAATGGCAATATATTTGATAGTTGGTTAGCAACAGCTGTTAAAAAAAACACGAAGTTATGAAGGTTTATGCTATTGCAGGTGTCGAGTGACTATTTTAGTATTTGGACAGATCAACATAAGTCAGTCCAAAGCAAGTAAGCAGCTAAGTTCGGGTATCGGGATTAAAGCCAGAAAAGTACCTTCAGGTATATAGGCTGGTTAGTGATATGGCTTATAGAGCCAAAATCTTTGTATTAGCTATCTGGGAGCTAAATGAAGTATTGAACCGAATAAACCCATTTGTAGCACACAGACGTCCATCAGGAAAGGATTATTTCTGAATTTCTGTTATATACTATATAGTATCTCATACATTGGCCAACATTATTTTGAGAAAAAGTCAATCATAGGTACTGGGGAACAAATATTCAGTTCTTAAAGGCTTGACCAGTTTTTGTTGAATTCAGAACTATTTTGGCCACAAGATAGAATACTCTAAAATCTGTATTCGTGCAAAGACTTATACCTATGTTCTAATGCTTCTTGATTTGAACACACGAAAGGAAAGATTAGATAGATGCAATTTAAATTGTGTTGTATGAGGAGAAGGCGTATCTGACGTCCATTTTCGCTCACTGTCACAATGTATTTTAAAAATTCCAGAGGAATGTCCAATAACAAATTTGGTTGAGATCCGTGGTACGGGTTTTGAAATATGTGTTTTCACCTAAAAGTGGGCGGAACCACACCCATCGTCCAATTTTTACTTCGGTTGCATTAAATGTAACGGGTTAAAATTTAATGTCTCTGGCATATTTAGTTATTGATTTATCGCGCTAACCCTAACCCCTCCTGGGTTTCAAGGTAAAAAATTTAATATTTTTTTTGCGAAATTATTTGTGAAATATGGATAGAGTAATTTTATTCGGACCTTTCGTACATTATTGAGCACACCTCTCGCAATTTAGGGTAAATTTCTCATGCAGAAATATTGAATAATACGCCGGTAACAGAGACCGTTTCATGACGTCGTGGAAAAAAAATGTGTTTACCATAACTCGGCTGGAAGTTATCCGAAAATAATAAACCAAGAAAAATTTGTCTAATTATAATCAAATCTTCCCCCCAATAATCTCTGTTAATCTTTTGTTCATTCAAAAATTGTTGGCGGCCATTTAAAGTGTAAACTGTTAATTCCGCCTTCTCGTGGGTAGAATACCCCTTAATGTGAAAAAAGAAATAATGAACAAAAAATCCATGAGCGGGTCCACGCCCCCTTTGGTTCAATTTTTTGCATTCAGGTGCCCCTTGCTACTGCGATCCCCTGTACCACCGAATTGCAGTTCTATATCTTACTAATAGCATGGATCGATTTACAAACACAATTTCCGAAATTATATTATGTAGTTTTCAAGTGAGCAACAAAGTTGCTCACTTTCATCCGGCCGTTTATGTTCGAAAGCTGGTCAGACAGTGAGCAAACAAAGAAATATAATAAAACTTTAAAGGTTGAATAAAATTTTATTTTTGCAAAACCTATGAAAATAATATTGGGGTTTGTAATAACCAATTAAAATTTAGACAACTGAATACCATAGTTTTTAAATCCTTAAGTAAAAACGTTTAAACTTGAAATATATTTAGGAGGTTTACTTTAAAGATATATTTTCAAAACTTGTTTAAGCATATTTCGTAAACAAATTCTTTGAGTTTTGGTATCAAAGTCATATTTTCGATACCTCGATGTGTGTATTAGATGCATCATATTGACTAAAACGTCGATGTTTTTCAATGGACATCCCTAGTTAATACCGTTAGAAATTTAGCTTACTGAGGAAAATATAGTTATTTAAGGAATGATTGTTAAGATTTGAAGCAGTAATCATTTATTTTGCAAAGGAGTGTAAACTTATGGCAATAGTGCATGAACTTATTAGAATGCTCCACAAGTGCAATTGAAGTCACCGAAGCAACGAATGGCCTATTGCTTTACATGGTTTGACTCATTTTCAGCAATATACGTGGTAAACGTGAATAGACCGTAACATCACCGCAATTCACCATTTCCTTACACAACGACAACAACCGCCCAATTGGATAATAGCAGAACCAGTCAAGAACGCTACTGCCTTCCTTCCTTTTCCTTCCTTATCGAGCAATGTGTGAACAGTTGAGCCCGTGGCAAAAACGCAAAAATCAGCCATCTTTGTTTGTTTTCATTTGAACAATGTTGCCATTGCTCAATACGCATATATAGGTTTGCACACTCTGATTTTGAGTTATTTTAAGAAAATTTCAAACATATTGAACAGATTGAATTATAAAGTTTGATAATTACTACAGTATATAGATATCGGCAACCCTGCGTTGTGAGAGAGCAATCAGCTGATACGTTTCTACGTCAAAAATCCAAATCCTACGTCAAAGGAAGAAGGGAGTAGCGTTTTTCACTGTTCATTTACATTGCGCGCCCATAAGATAGGTCGTATCAGCTGACACGAGCCTCGATTCTACGTTCTCCACAGTTTCTGCTAATATAGTAACGCCACAAAAACAACAGCAAGTATAACAAATTGTGTCCTATGTAAACAAGTCACTGGCAGGGCGACCGATAAAACTGTTGACGGGAAAAATGTTTATGCTAGGTTTAATAAACATTTAATAAACATTTTTATGTTAGGTTTAATAAACATTTTTCCCGTCAACAGTTTTATCGGTCGCCCTGCCAGTGACTTGTTTGTGGCACTGCCGCGATAAATGAAAGGTTTTTAGGTAACGTGCTTGGAAAGACTTCTTCTTTTTACCTTTTCTCCTAACTTAAGGCTTTTGATGGGATTATTGGGTTTGACTTTTTGAAGGATGCAGACGCAAAAGTAATTTGAAAAACTGGAATATTTCACTATAAGAGTGGTGAAGAGAAATTTCTTATTATCACTGTAAATAAAATAGTGGCAGTTGCGCAATATCTAAATGAACGAGGGAATGCAGAAAAGATTTCTATATATTGGAAAAACATTCAAAAGTTTTCGCAAATCCAGACCAACCATCAGCCTGTGACCTTCGCTTTTTCGGAATGGAAATATTAAATAATAAATTAAAACACAGAAAAAGCGCTAATTTTCGCCTTAATTCCATTATAAACCCGTTAACGCTAATCTTCTTGCCGATGCATTGTTTCGGTAGCACATTAGAGCAATAGAGCAGGACTCTCATCTGTTACCATACATAGCGAAGAATCTCTAACGAAGTTATTCAGAAAGTGGAAAAATCCTTTGAAAATACGGGAAATGTTGATTTTGATAACGAAAAGTCACTGAACTCTCACACAAGTTACTACTTAATCCTTTCAGCCCCAAAGTTGCCTATATGCAACTTCTATGTTTGACATCGTTTACAAAGTCAAATACACAAAAACCTTTTTAAAATACACATCTTATTGATCAATTTGGATTCGGGGAATAATAAAATAACATTTGATCAATTATGTTATGACTCACTATCCGAAGTGAAGTTGAGCGTGTGGGTCGTGCGAAAGTGTTATTATAAAAAAATATTTAAAATACTTAAAAGATAAATTT
>NW_017536664.1:29501-36007 GCF_001853355.1 Bactrocera latifrons | reverse complement strand
TAATAAAAACCAACCACGCTAATGCGAGCTGTCAAACATCGACTGAAACAATTGCATTTTTGAGCACGTAAAACATCGATTTGATTAGTTAGCCACCGTCTTATCCCGATATACTTCTACCTGAGTGGCAAAGTACTTCGACAATTTCTTTAAGCGCATACAAAAGTATTTAGATCTTAATGGAGAATATTTTGAAAAACAGAAATTTTTCGATGATAAATATGTGTTTTTGTTTTTAAATCGTGAAATACAAAAGGCCACCTACGTATAGTTATAATAATACAAAACTTAAACATACTTTTAATATTTTATGAATATATTAGCAGAAACTTGAATGCAAACGTGTAAAAATTTTTACTAATAATAAGTCATAATAACAATACGCAAAAATATATTGCGGAAAAATGTAAATTGTTTTATTGCACTTATTACCATATGACTTGTTTTTCTTTGCCTTTATTGCTGCTTAAACAGCTACACATACATCTAAGCATATGCTAAATGTATATTTTACTCTGTTGCAGATACTGGGTTTTTCGATCATGGGGCCGAATCGGCACTACTATTGGCGATCAAAAATTGGAAAATTTTGAAAACCTATACGAAGCCAAACAATCATTTCTTCTTGTTTATCATGATAAAACTGGAAATGATTTTACTAATCGCGAACATTTTATTAAGGTTTGAAACATATTGATAATTTTTTTTGAAGAATTATATTAGATTAAGATACCTACTGTTTTTTTTTTTAATATTATTTAGGGAAAAAGTAAATGATAATATGAACCCGAATATTGAGTTTTTGAACTTGATTTTTAACTCTTATTTTCGAATTCAGAAACTATTGGCAAAATTCTGAAATAAACTTGACTATTATGCATTGTTATAATATTACTATAAATTTCATAAATATCTATTTTGTACTACAATATAAATCATTGACGTAATCCTATTAAAAATGTATAAAACACCATAACTTACGCAATAATATTACTATAAATTTTATAAATATCTATTTTATACTACAATATAAATCATTCGACGTAATCCTATTAAAAATGTGTAAAACAGCATAAATTGCGCAATAATATTTAAATATCCTTTTTCTGTTTAAGGTTCCTGGCCGCATGTACCCAATAGAAATCGATTATGAGGAGCAAAAAACTATATGTCCGGAAAATTTTAAAATAAAATCAAAGTTAAATACATCAGTTCAAAGTTTAGTTAAAATTTTATTTGACGTTGACACTATGAAAAGAACAATGATGATGTTCAATCTAGATATGGAAAAAATGCCGTTAGGCAAATTAAGTGAGAAGCAAATTCAGTCTGCTTATAAAGTACTTTCCGAGATTCATGATCTTATACAGCAGAATGGGATGACGGTTCAGTTTATTGACGCCACTAATCGGTTTTACACCTTAATCCCTCATAACTTTGGTGTTCAAAATCCTCCAATTCTAGATAATATTGAGCTAGTTGAGAAGCACCGACAAGTCCTTGATTCTCTTTTGGAAATAGAATGTGCTTACAGTATGTTACAAGCAGAAAATAAAGAAGAAAATGTGAATCCGTTAGATAAACATTATGATCAACTGAAAACCAAGCTTGATCCCATTGATAAAAACTCAGAAGAATACAAAATACTTGAAAAATATGTACGAAATACGCACGCCGAAACTCATAAAATGTATAAACTGGAAATCGTTGATATATTTAAGGTGGTTCGACAGGGTGAAAATAGACGATATAAACCCTTCAAAAAACTTGAAAATCGGAAACTACTATGGCATGGTTCTCGTCTTACTAACTTTGCAGGAATTTTGTCACATGGCTTAAAAATTGCACCGCCTGAGGCTCCTGTTACAGGTTATATGTTCGGCAAAGGAATATACTTCGCAGATATGGTTTCAAAATCTGCAAATTATTGTTGTACCACTGCTCAAGACTCTACCGGACTAATGATTCTCTCCGAGGTAGCACTTGGAAACATGTTGGAATGTACTTCATCAAAATACATAACTAAGCTACCATCTAACAAACACAGTACTTTAGGTCGTGGACAGACTATGCCGGACCCAAAAGATTCATATAAGAGGAAGGATGGCGTAGAGATCCCGCTTGGTAAACCGATTACAGATACCAGCCTCAAGACATCTCTACTTTACAACGAATATATTGTGTACGATGTTGCTCAAGTGAACATTCAATATCTTTTCCGTATGAATTTCAAATACAATATCTGAACAGAACAACAAAAAATCTGCTCGTAATTTTTCTTATATCTGTCATAAACCAATATTAAATAAATATTAATAAATAAGAAATTGTTTGTCTATAAAATATTGTTTGTCTAGTAAAACACTTTCATATTGTTCACATGAGTTATTAGCGTTCTACAACATCCCATGTCACATCACATCACGACACTTCCCATCACGTCACAACACCTCATCACACAACAGTTCACAGCACACACACGCATCAAACACAGTATTATTACAACACTACAGCACAACAACCACACGATCATCAACGAGACGACTCGTAATAATCTAATATTCACCACCCAAATTATCAAAAGGAATAGATCGCTATATTCAGTTTTTTGCACTGTTCTACCGCAACAACCACCGCACTTTCTCTTCTTTTTATAAACCGCCAAGTGACGGGAGTGACGTGAAGCACGACAGCCGGTTCTACGCACCGGAATTGACTCGGATTTCATCCGACCAAGGGCTGTTTTTCGGCGATCTAACCCCGTTTGGATCGGTGAGTCTTAAAAACGTGAAGCACCGAGTTCGTCAACAGTGTTCAGCAGTGGGTTTCGCAGAAATCCAAAAGAAATATACATATACATATATTCACACCTATTCTGTGCACTTGACAAATTAATAAACTATTGAAAATTAACTCAAATATTTATCAAGCGAGAAATATTTTGGTTTTCTGTGCAGTCTTGATAAAAGTAAAAGATTCAATTCGTAAAGCTTTTCCCCACACGTGTGGTGAACTAAATAATGTAAATAGAAAACATCTGATTTCTATTCAAATTATTCGTTAAAATGGACTGTTCTCCAACGTAAGTTTTCAAATTTTATTTATTAAAAAAATTTATAATTTAACTATTATTTGATATTAAACCCAAATACGATAGAGCTTCGCACGAGCAACTATAGGCATATGTTTTATTTTGCACACCCAGAATGGGTACGGGGAAAAATTGCCCAAAAACATTTCAACAGATGAAGGAGTTGTGGCAGCAGCTGCCAGATGAGCTTAGTTCGTGGGGAGGACCAATACGAAGTTCTGCAAAATGGAAAGAGGTAACATTTTAGTTTATGCAACCACAATCCCGAACACCATCCAGCAAGTCCATCGACACCAACTACATATCTTAGCTTGGAAAACCAGGTAAGTTTTCATTATGATATAATTACAAAATATATAAATTTTTTTTTTTTTTTTGTAATTCCTTATTACGTTTTTTCTTTTAAGGATGCTTCAACTTCGGTGTTATCACGAAGTGCACGAAATAAGCTCATCAGCACTTTAATAGCTGACATACCAAGAAGGAATGCTGCTGAAAAGGAGAGGCGACAGGAGCATCGTGAAATGATGCAGGCCAGGCGTCTGTATATATATAACTAAAGAGTTGATACATATATATCTTGATCTTGTTCTTTCACCTTCGCGCATGTACTGTGAAGAGTTATAATCATTAATTGGAGTATCAAAATCTTCTGCAACTCCGTCATCTATTTCGTTCAACATAATGCCTGCTTTCGTCATTATGCAATATAACGCAGGTACTAACAAACAAAGCGGAAGTTTCGTGTGAATAATGTAGAACTCGGTGCTTCAACAAACATCTGAAGCGAGATTTTAAAACATCAAATGCTCTCTCTATGCAGTTTCTTCCAGAACCATGTAATTTGTTGTATTTTTACTCTTTATGGGTATTAGCTGTTCCCACTGGTGTTAAAAGCCACGGTTCTAGAGGATAACCTTGATCGCCAAGAAGCCAAGATTCTCTCCGTTGTTGCTCAGATGTGTTGGTATGCTGACGAATGAGATGTTCTCGTATGTCAGAAGTTGCCCAAATACCAGAGTCATGTATTGCACCCGGAAATTTGGCATTTGCAAAAGTAAAACATAAACGGTGATCGCAAACCTAAGAAACGATACATGCAAGAATTGCATTGGCATATATGTACATATGTGCATGCAAAAACCAAACTTACTGCTTCAACATTGATACTGTAGAATCCTTTTCTATTTAAATATAAATTAAGAGGACGTTCGACATTATTTGATAGTGGAACAATGATAGCAATATGCATGCAGTCAATTGCTCCTATGGTGCTTTGTATTCTAAAAAATCTGGAATATATTTCAAATAAATTAGCATATTACTATTTCTATTTCTCCTCCCTTCACCTTCACAATAAGTTTTGCTACAGCAGGCACACTTCTCGAAAGGGACGACTGACTCATGGGCAAGTTGACGTTGTTACCTACACATTTCTGGTATGAGCTGTGTCCAAAGAAGTTCAAAGAGAACCCTTACAGTTTTAAAGGTAGTGATGTTTTCTGATTATCATGTGGGGCCGGTTTATCAATTAGACCTCGGCAAGTTTCACGAGTTAATCGCAAATTTTGCACAAAGGTATTCTCGCTCAAAGAAAATGGATTGCTATCGTCGCGTAAACATTTTAAATGTCGCGAACGATTCCTATACTCACAATTTTCATCTTCGCTTAACAATAATAACAAAAGTAAAATATCTTCCATTTTCACAACAAGATGCACAATCAGATATTTAATTCATAACGAGCACTGCCGTCAAGGGCATTTGACATCTTAACGACTTATAAAGAAAAGAGCTTTTTATTTCAGACACATAATACCAAATGCTTGATAAATTTAAAATTGTGACAAATCATAAATATGGTGAATTTGTCAAGGGCACCAATAGGGGTGATTATATATATATACAATTGTGTTCAAAATAATAGAAGTACATCACAATATAAAGTACAAAGTTATGTTTTTCAACAAAAACAAGAATTTTATTAATTTATTTTTTGTCCACGAATTATTCATTTTATGCAGTCTTTTTAAGCTCTTAAATTTTTAGTAATACACAGTAAATGCGAAAAAATAAAAAAATGCTTACATAAAAACCTAAATAATTCGGTGTTCAAAATAATAAGAGTGCATCACAAAATTCAATAAAACTAATAATAAATAAAAAAATTGGAAATTACGACTACTATAGAAGTTAGTTTAGTTAATATTTAGTCGAGTAACCGCCATTTTTAATTACTGCAGCACATCTATGGGACATGGGATCAATCAGATCACGACACTTTTTCAGCGGGATTTGCTGCCATGCCTCGTGGACTGTGCTCCATAATTCCTTTATATTTGATGGTCTACGGTCAGCAACAGTTTTTTAATAGCTGTTCATAAGTTTTCTATGCAATTAAGATCAGGCGATTAAGCAGATCACGTCATAACCTCAACTTTATTGGTCCGAAGCCATTCTTTTGCAAATTTAGTTGTGTTTCGGGTCGTTATCTTGCTGAGACAACCACTTTATTGGCATATTCCATTCCGCGTATGGCAGCATTACTTTTATCAATATATCCACATACACGTACTGTTCCATGGTTTCTTTTATCAGATGTATTGGTGCCACGCCGTTATACGAGAAACTTTCCCACTATGCATCACGATGTTTGACGGTCTTAAGAGTGTATTGCGGATTACATTCCGTATTTGGTGGATGACGGTTATACTGCCTAGACCCTGTGTCCCCAAATAAAACTACCTTACATCCCTTTGTCCACAAAATATTTCTTAATTTCTCCGGTTGCCGGTTGCCATGTTCCCTGTGCTCTAATTATGCTTCTTTATCAACAATGGGATTTTTCGCGGACTCCGCGCAAATAAATTATATTCCAATAAACGTCTACGAACTATTATTTTACTAACATAAAGATCTATACGCTTTTTTATTTCTCTAGAGGACGCTTTGGGATCTTTACTTAGACGGCTGGAGTATGCGTCGATCTATTTCTTTAGTAGTTTTACGTTTTCGTCCATGTGTTTCGGCGTTATTTTTGTAGATCATGGAATTTGATATCATTTGATCAGGCACCCGAGTATTTCTTTAATTATTTTTTATAAGTTTTCACGTTTTTTCTAAGACTTGTAATGATTTCACGCCTTTTGTCACTGCGATGTTTTCCACTAATTAATTGAAATAAATGACTTATTCTGTAAAAAATCTCACCGTTTTTATTTTTTTGTACTTTTTAGTTTTTTAGTTTTAGTTTTTAGTTTTGTTTAAATAAAAATGTATTATACCACTTGGTAACTCACTCTCCTATTTTTTTTTTGAACAGCGCAATTCAGTGACCGACACAGATTTGAACTCATAACATTGGAAATAATGTAAATAGCTGAATTTTATAGTCTGTGTTTTACTCGCTCAATAC
>NW_017536664.1:17893-29408 GCF_001853355.1 Bactrocera latifrons | reverse complement strand
CGCTCAATACCGTTCGCAATATTTCTTGAAAAGAGCTTGATGTTCATGTTCTGACAATTTTTTTGGGTTAAATATCCTTCTTCGGTGTGTTAATTTTAAAATGTGTCCCATCCAAACAGCTGACTACGAAAGGAAATGCAATTCCTACGACAGCCGGTTCTACGTACCGGAATTGACTCGGATTTCATCCGACCAAGGGCTGTTCTTTCGGCGATCTAACCCCGTTTGGTTCGGTGAGTGTTAATTTGTGTCTGTCGTCATTGGAGCAACACCTTGCAGCAGGAGTCCAACCCGGGCCCGGAGGAATTCTTCTGCTGTGTTTGCGCGAAAAGGCTCCATTCAAACTCCATCTCGGTCAGGTGCAACACATCCGGTCCCGCGGAGCTCAACTAGGCAACATAGCTCCCACTCTGACTTGCCCCAATGCTAAAGCATCTGGGCTTGACGGGAGTAAGATATCTCACCAAGGTCCTCAACCAGTCGCTAACCACTCTTCAAATACCCGATGTGTGGAAAGTCGGAGGAGTGGTCCCACTACTGAAACCTGGGAAGCCCGCCAACAAAGGGGAATCTTATYGCCCGATAACTCTCCTCTCCCCAGTAGTGAAGACACTTGAAGCCTTGTTACTCCCGACCTTCACTCACCACCTGAGCCTAGCCAGCCACCAGCADGGATTCCGTAAAAWGCACAGTACCACCACAGCACTTAGCGTCATAAACGTTCAGATAGTTCGTGGACTCAACCAAAAACCACCCTGTGAGAGAATGATCCGCGTTGGACCTGTCAAAAGCTTTTGACACGGTCAACCACACAACGCTACTGCAGGACATTGAGAAAACCCCGCCTCCTCCAGGGCTCAAGAGGTGGACCATGAACTATCTGAACSGTCGTCAGTCATCCGTACTATTTCGAGGTGCAACATCTAAACTGAGAAGAATTAAACAGGGGGTTCCGCAGGGAGGTTTCCTCTCCCCGCTACTGTTTAACTTCTACATCTCGAAACTCCCGCAACCACCAGAGGCGGTTTCCATAACCTCGTACGCTGATGACTGTACAATATTGACGTCGGGCAATGGAATCGATGGCATGCGTTCGAAGGTAAACAAATACCTCTCCGACCTTTCTCGTTTCCTCACTGCACGGAACCTCCAACTTTCCYCTACCAAATCCACAGCGACCATATTCACGAACTGGACGAAGGAGTATAGACTAGAACTTAATATTGCAGTCGACGGCGTCAAAATTCCGACTGTCAATAACYCTAAGATTTTAGGTGTCACCTTCGACAGTCTATGCTCCTTCTCTCAACATACGACCGCGATTATCGCCAAAGTACAGAGCCGTAACAAAATCCTCAAGTCGCTAGCCGGCAGCACATGGGGAAAAGACAAAGAAACGTTGTTGRCAACTTACAAGGCAATCGGCCGGCCGGTCCTTAACTATGCAGCACCCATATGGTCGCCTGGATGCAGTGGCACGCAGATGAGGAAACTACAGACCTGCCAGAATACGGCATTCCGGACCACGACGGGATGCCTCTTGATGTGTCTCATCGAACACCTACATAGTGAGACGCTTATGCTCTCAGTTAAGGAGCATAATGAACTCCTGTCCAAGTAGTTCCTGCTGGGATGTTTTTGTATAAATCATCCTTACAGTCACCTGCTTGGAGCGGAACCGCCTCCTAGGAGCATCGAGAGGTCATTCCTTGATCACGTCGTTGACATCGAACAATACGCCGACATGACCTTGGACGCAACGGACTTCCGACAGGCACTGACCGCCTTTCACAGTGGAGCCATCAATACCTTCACCGACTCCCTCCCCGTGAATGGCGTACTTGGAATCAAATCACCACCCATAGCAGACGAAGAGCTCGTTCGAACTTCGTTCTGGATATTGTAGCAGGTTAAACTACTTATCCAGAATAGACTCTGACATACCCAACGTATGTCCTGCATGCATGACACTGACCACCTCTTTGCATGCCCAGCCAACCCCACCTATCTAACACCCTTTTCTCTTTGGTCCGACCCCGTCGAAACAGCACGTTTCCTGGGCCTCCCGTTAGACAACACTGATGACCCTCACCGTTCCAACGGGGACTGATAACCGTTAAAACAACAACAACAAAGGAAATGCATTCGGCCGGCTCGCTTGGAAACGCTCCATTACTGTTTGCTGCGGGGGAATTGACATATTTAATTTTTCAACTTGCAAATTGTTGATCGTTTTAAGAAAAATATTGTAGGCAATCCCTTTTGAAACATCAAATTTATCTGATAGTTCACAATAAGTGACTCTGCTGTTACCCAGCTTCCACAAGGTAATATGCAAAGCCTGATCTAATGAATATTCCCCGGGTGACGTTAACCAAAAAGGTTCCAAGTCGCTCTTTAATTCCTACGAAGTATATATGTACATATGTGTTTATTTAGGCGATTATTTAAACCAGAAAACTTACAGCAAATGTTTCACGGGACATCCGAAAATGTGACAAATATATATCCGGAGGGTAAAATTAAAGTGCTCTAAAGAAGTTTTTCGATTTTACTATAGCCCTCTTCTTTAAAATTTCGGTCATAAGCCACTTTTTTTTGCGCAAAAAACTTTGTTTATTTGCTTTTTTATATATATGAAGCAAACTACACTCACTATCCACACACACAGTGGATAGCTTCACTGTTAAATTTATTAAAAAATTAATTTTTAAAACTTCTTACATTTCACTTCTTCAATGCACCTGCACGCCGCGCAAAATATTTGTTTAAGTATCAGCTGAGTATCTGCAAAAAAGTATCAGAGTTGCAATATTGCCGCAGTTATCTGCTTGCTCGAACATCCCCTTCCTGTTGCAAGTGCGAAATATTTTAAAGTGTTTGACGCACAAAATTTATGGAATGAAATAAAACAAAAATATAAGTAAACATACGGTGAACATATATGAAGCACAAAGTTACAGTGAAAAAAAGAAACAAATCCCAGAATCACGGAAAATAGAAAGTGACGTGTAAGGATACATAAAAGCAATTCAAGCATAAAGTAAATGAAAAAACACCAAAAAACCTACTAACATCGAAACGGGCGCGGTATTAATACAACAAAGTTTAACAAACATAGAACTTAAAATCAAAACCGTGCGCGAAATAAACTAAACACCAAAACAACAAAACCAAACCCTACTAACATCAAAAACGGGCACGGTACAATTACAAAGTTCAACAAACATACAAACATTAAAACTAAAATAGCAAACAGGCGATAACATATACGCAAATCACAATTACCATAAATAGTGACGGGAGACTACATCAACAAACAACAAAGAGAAAGACAGCAAATCAACAAGGACAGTGCCTTACATATAGGCAATTCACAAGCTTTGTTGTGTGTCTTATGTCATATTTTAATATTCTTGTGAGCACCCTCCACTGTTGTATGTCATATTTGTTTTCATATTTCTACACTTAATCAGCTGATAGTGAAAAATAAAGRAGACAGAAATGCCACGAGAAAGTCAGAAAAATAAAATTATAGCTTTTTTATGTGAAAATCATGCATTGGCTCTATTAGGAGTTGAATCAAGTGAGTATTTGCATACATTTCTTCATTAAATACAAATATTTATACTTTGCCAGGTGACGAAGAAGACGTAGCTATTGAAAGTTTTTTGATCAGCATGAGCTGTTTACTGAGCAACAGAAGAAGCGTTCATTTCGGTTTAGCAAAATGTTCCAGTTGGCAGCGAAATGTGCTAAGGAATCTTGACGAAAGCAGATTCAATCAGATGCTTCGTGTTCGTCTGGAGAAATGCGAACGTATCTTAGAATTAATTAAAAATGACGCTGTTTTTAAGACAAGTTCAAGAGCTTCACAACTTCCAATCGAACTGCAACTCAAAATAGTGCTGTATCGGTTGGGATCTTCCGGCGATGGACAATCTGTTCGCAAAGTGGCTTCCTTATTTGGTATGGGTGATGGAGGCACTATGAAAAATGTAACGCAACGAATTTTTAAAGCCATATTGCGATTAATAAATGAGTTTTTTACTGGCCCAATGAAGGAAAAAACTGGAAATTGTGTCCGCAACTGCGAAAGAAATGCCAGGGTGTGTGGGTTACATCGATGGTTCCGAAATAAAGTTAGCTGAAGCACCAGTTATGCAGCATGAAATTTACTATTCGCGTAAACGTCAATATTCTGTAAAACTACAAGCAATTTGTGACTATAAATTGCGCATAAGACAGGTGACGATTGGTTACCCAGGCAGTGTACATGACGCGAAAATATTTTCAAATTGTTCACTAGCAAAGCATCCGGAACGATTCTTGTCGACATCACAGTGGGTTGCGGGAGATAATGCCTATCCACTGAAACCATATTTTATAACGCCTTTCCGGCAAAACAGTGTTGAACATAGAAAAGAAGAAAGGGATTTATGCAACGCGTATTTTTCCAAATATCGTGTACGAATTGAGAATTGTTTTGACCTTTTGAAAGAGAAATTCGGTAGTTTAAAGGAGCTTAAATTTAGAATGCAACGTCAAATAAGAAGGAATGCAATGACTGGATTATGGTGTGTTGTATTCTTCATAACATGTTAATCAGTTTCGATATAGATACTGAAAACATTCTTTAACCATACAAGTTAATAAAAATGCATGATTATTTTGCTTAATTATAATCCAAATATATTTTTGATATTTTATTTATTTTGGGTTAGGTACGTTTATCATTTCATTTTCGTATTCTTCAAAAGGCACTAACTATTAATATCACAACAAAACTTATAACATAAAAACTTCATTTAAAACATAAAAAACACATAATAATAAAAATTAATTCATAACAAAAGTGAACTAAAAATGTAGTGCATTGTAAAATTATTTATATTTAAGCCTAAGCTCTTCCATTGCCAACCTCGCCGACATTTGTAATTTAATTTTTTCAATTTCCAATTTGTCATCAATTTCTCTTTTCTTTAATTCTATTTCTTTTTCTTTGATTTTAATTTTCTGCAAAATATCTGACAAGGCAGTTTTGGAATATATTCCCTTCTGCCTTCGAGTGCGCACATTGTCGTTCAACGCAGGACTTTGCGATTCTTCTGCTTCAACTGAACTGCCCGCTTCAACCACACATTCTGCTCCCGATGGACTTGTGGAATCGCTTTCTAACAGCGTCACCAAACTGTCTTCCACTACTGCAGAACAATTTAATCTGCTGCCGAAAATATCGTCCAACTCTTCATAGAAAAAACACATTTTTCTTAAAGTATCTATAGAAAAAATTAATGGTCACAATTAAAAAAAAAAGAGATTTCCTTAAAAGAATATACTTTTTATTGTGTCGCCTTCCATACTTCCTGCGCCTGTCGACTCTTCCCACTCCTTTGCTTTGTTATAATTAGTGCGCATATTGCGTACTTTTGCGCGCACTATCCATCCTACCGTCAGCTGCGTGTCTGCGATGAAACGACCATAGATGTTTTGAGCCGTTGGTTTCTTTAAGAAAAAAATTATTTGACTTTGTTTTGTTTTTTTAAATTGAAATGACAAACCTCGAAACTTCTATTTTCCATTAGGAACTCCACAAGCGCTTTTTCTTCTGCCGCATTCCACTTATGTAACGGCGGCGTTTTGGTTTACACTGCAATAAAATCATTTGCAACCACATAAATATCAAAATATTTCCATATTTCACTTATATTCAACTTAATTTACCTGAATATCATGGTTTCCTTCCATATTAATAACGAAATTTATTAAATTTATTAATTTCAAACACTACACACACGCCAATAATAAGAAAGTAAACAAGTACAGTTGATAGAATAGCGAACTCAAGAAATATACCCTGCTGTCTTGTATTTGTAAACAAATACATCTGATAGAATAGCGAACGCAAGAAACATACCACGCAGGGTTGTATCAGTCATATTTTAATTTTGCATGTGAAACAACAACAGTGTTGTTATGACAGTCATAAAAAAATATGACAATATGACGATATGACACCTTATGAATACCCTAATACATAAGAGGAAACGGAAATAAGCGGAACAAAAAACAAAAAAAAAACAAGGGTAACGGTATAATGACCCAAAACCCTTGGCGGAAAATAAAGTGAGTCTCTTTCATATATTAATTTGATATATAAATATATATACATTTAATTCTTATGGAAATATACAGAATCGGACAACACATTTGCAACTAAAATATGATAATGAAAATAGTGTGGATTACACAGAAAATAATTTCCGGAGACTTACTAGTTTCATTTTATTTTAAATATTGGATGTTAATTAAGGCAAACAAAGCAAATTAATAATATTTTTCAGTTTATTTGTTTTATATATATAAAAAATCGATATAACATCTATTTTCAATAAGACAAAACAATTGCAAATCAAAGAAAACGGTTCACTATTTTTAATAAAATAAAAGAAAACTTAGTATTTTGTAGAAAACTCATTAAACTCAATAACTGCTTTGCATCGCACAGGCGTTGAAGCTATAAGGTTATCCCTTATGGTTTGGGGTATATTTATCCATGCCTCTGGCCCTTTTGAAAAAACTGATCAGTATTTGGCACATTACTGCGATCAATTCTTTTTTATAATTTCACATAAATTTCATATGGCATTAAGGCTTAGGGACTGTGGAGGCCACTCCATTACATCCCCTTTATTCCTCTGTAACCACGATTTTAGGACCTATGCCATATGCTTCGGTATGCACTTAGCATGTGGCAGCATTACGAATTCCATAATGTCTCTGTAAACGTACTGATCCATCCTACCATTGATACGATGAAGCGGCCCCAAACCAGACGCAGAAAAGCATTCCCGGACCATAACATAGCAACTATGTTTCACAATTTTTAGACAATAGAAATTTTTTAAGATGCTTGTTTCGTAGACGTCGGACGAAACTGACGCCATTACTTCCTACTAAATTAAATTTGGACTCATCACTAAAAAGAACAGTTTTCCACTTGCTTATTGACCGTTTATATATGATTTTTAGTTTGTTTTATTTTTTTAGTTGATTGGCGTTTGCTAATAAGCGGTTTCTTCGCTGGTCGGTAACTGTGTAAATCAGCGTTATTTAGGCGATGAGCGACCGTTCTTGATCCAAGCTCCTTTACCCACTGCGGAGCGCTTTAAAATGGATATTTTTGTTATCTCTCTTATAATTCAACTGTCAGTTTTTCTTGGTCGACGTCCACGATGCACTACTTCGACAGTTTTGTTCCTAATAAAGATCGAAATTATTCGTGAGATTGATTACTTGCGAATTATGTACTTTATAGAAATTTCTTTTTGAGAGGTTTCGTTATTATAATCATCAATAACACGTGCTCGGAGTGCTTCACCGAATTTATTTAGTGCCATTACTTATGCTCAGTAAATGTTATAATTAATTCAAACTCAATACCGTTAGAAAAAGAAACGAGCAAAGGAGAAAATAAAASAACAAAATAGAGTTGCATTTGTTTTGTCGCGGCCGATTGACATACATTTGAAATTGTTTTCAAATATAACCTACAAAATAAAAAAAGATCGCGATAAACATTACAAAATATGTAACTTCAATGCTGTAAATTTAAAAACAAGAAACAAAAAGCAATTCGAAGGAAAAATGGCATTGTAAGACAAAAATCTAGAACTTCGCTCTAGTTGGAAATATTTTGTCCGTTACTGTATATGTATGTATGTTAAGTACACTTTTGACGGTACTTCGGGACACCGTTAACTCTTCTTAACAGTTCGATATGTGTATATCTACAAAAAAAAAAAAAAAAAAAAAAAAAAAAAAAAAAAAAAAAAAAAAAAAAAAAAAAAAAAAAAAAAAAAAAAAAAAAAGAAATAGCTGCTGTAAAAAAGTTCAGTACTTCAGTACCCGCCTTTTGCTTAGCTGGTGTCGTTAGACACCCATTATATAATTAAAAAAGAAAATATAATATAATTTAAGTCAAGTATAACATACTTTCGATAATTCTTGCGATACCCATTGGTCTATAAAAACAAGCAACAGCAGGATCGCTTAAACCCTAAGCAAAAGCGGAAAATACGAAAAGTAAAGCAAATATATACATATACAATTAAAACATACATATATATAAGCATATTCTTTTAAAATTGCAATTCTTTCATTTTAATATATGTATGTACATATTTATATATATGTACAAGTTAACATATAATGCCYAATTTCCACTTGGGTACGAATGTGGTGAGGCCAATACAACATCTTGCCTCATCAGCGGATTGTGTGGGCAACGACCGCCACTAAAGCAACGACATATCATTCGCCGTTCTGCAGATTACGTAAACAATAACAGCCACCAAGGCAGCGAGACGGACGGACAGCAAGTCACACGCAAGAGAGCGTTCCTACATAAACAGTGTCAATATCCGATTGCGTAAACAGTTGACCAGCGATCGTTGCTTGCGCTATCACCAATTGGATAAACCATTGTATGAAGAAGTATCAGCACGACGCAGATGTCAAAGCTGGCAGCGTCGACTACTGAATATGCGTTCTTAGGGCTAACCATTAAGTTAGGTTTTGGGCTAGGTTAGATTTAAGTTGAGCATTAGCCGGAGCACATGGGTCCTGGCCAATAAAGTGTATGTGCAAAACATACAACTATTGTAATTATTGTCGCATCCGACGACCGGCTCATACACATCATATAGTGATTACAGCATACATCTTTTACTGGCGCCCAACGTGGGTCACGACGAGGAAAATTAGCGATCAACAATCAACCCCGCCACAGAGCAACGGAATTACCATATTTATTGAAAAACCATGTAAGTGAATGGCACAGCCAATCGTTATCATTTGTGAAATTAATAAAGTAGCATTATATAAAGAGTGAAGTGATCTTTTTGTTTATTTTTTTTATTCTTTGGTGGCCGTTAACAATTGTGACGAGTTTGAGTGAAAAAATACTTATGTGTGTTAGTTGTTCAGGGTCTAATGAGCCACCCCCCTCACGATAAAGAGCTTTACGATAACTCAGTACAGGAATTGATAAACCATACTAGCAGGTTACGTGGCAGACGTAGTGGAAACAGAAACGGGTATGGACGCAAGACAGGTACAAGTGGTGTTAGAAGCCGCATGGGTGGCACAGGCCGCCCAATGGAAACAGCTTATTGATGAAAAAATGCATTGAGGGTCACGACCCCTGAAGTAGAAAGCTACCAGAAAATTGCGATAGTGCAAGGAAAATCGTGTAGTCAGACGTTAGACCTCGTCAAGTCATTGCCAGAGTTTGATGGTAAACAAGAGGAATATATTTCGTGGAGGCTGGCAGCGATGGCTGCCTACGAATTATTCGAACCTTATGAATACAGCGTAAAGCGTTACGAGGCAGTAGGTATTATTCGGAATAAGATTAGGGGTTCAGCGATTAATATACTGGCCTCATTTGACACAGTTTTAAATTTTAAGGCCATTGTGGCACAATTACATTTCACCTATGCTGGCAAAACTCCAGTGCGCATTCTCCACCAAGAGTTAGATACCTTGCGTCAGGGCGATTTGAGCTTGTCACAGTACTATGATGAGATAGAAAGGAAACTGACCCGGCGGTGAAACTCGACGGCAAAATACTTATTCACAGAATAGTGGCGGCGATGTCAATCACGTAAAAAATCCACATTACTTCAAGAGTCAGGGCAAAAATAATGCAGGAAAGGCTTCATCATTTAGGCAACGCGAAAATGATAGGGATTTTCATGGTAGAGGCCCCGTTTAAATTTAGCCAACCAACGGAATACCAACAGGCACAAGCTGCCGGTATTCACAATGCTCCCGTTCAGGGAAATAAGAGACAGAATAATTCAGAGCGTATGACAGATTTTAGGCGGCAGAGGATCAACAATTTGAATCATTCGGATGTTGATYAGGATTTCCAAGCGTATGAGGTTACTGCCGCAGCTGCAGTAGCAGAGGTAGACAATGAAAATGGGGTTGACTACGAAAGTGACTCTATTAATTTTTTAAAGACGTTGGCTGGGAAAACACTAAGGTTTTTAATTGACACTGGGCCGGCAAAAAATTATGTCAGGCCCGTACARGAGCTTAAAGGCGTAAAGCCGGTAGACTCCCCGTTTAATGTGAACTCTATCCATGGGTCCAAGAAAATCAAACAGAAATGCCTGATAAATATTTTCTGGGTAACATCCCCATTCTTTGTGTTGGATAGTTTAACATTGTTCGACGGAATCATAGACCTTGACCTGCTAACGCAGGTGGGCGCGACCATTTACCTAGACGGAGACAAAATAAATTATGGTACCATGTCAGGAGAACTGCAATATCATAAGTGCAGCAACGTTAATTTTAAGACATTCGCAGACTCTAACGAGCTGTTGCCATTTAACGATCCGAACCGAAGATAACGAGCTTATTTACTCGAAGTTGTACCCTCACCCAATGGGAGTAGCAGATTTTGTCGAAAAGGAAATAAGAGAATTGCTACGCAATAAAATCATTAGACCGTCAAGGWCCCCTTACAATAACCCAACCTGGGTCGTAGATAAAAATGGTTACGACGAGTTAGACAACAAAAACAAACGTCTGGATTTTAGGAAGCTCAACGAGCGCACTTTTGAAGAATGCTGGAAGCATCTTCCAGAGGGCGATCGACGACGTCTTACGCGAACAAATTGGCAAATCATGCTATGTTTACTTCGACGACGTCATAATTTTTTCCGAAAATGAATCGGAACATGTCAAACTAGGGTTGCCACATGCCTTGGAATGAGCTCGATTGTCAAAATTTTTAGGTCCTATCAAGTGTCAAGATAACATTTAATTTGTCCAGTTAATTTTTAAAATTAAAAAAATTCAATATTAAAAAATATGTATCATCACCAAACCCAAAAACTAATTCTTATTTTTTGCCCAATATCAATAATTCCTTGCAATCGATAACCAAAAAAGTATCAACACTTGTAGTTTCCTCCCTAACTCACCATTGACTTATTGCTTGTTTTTGCATTAAACAGCTGATTGAAATTAAGCGTAAATTTTTCTGATGCGTATAGTAAACTTAAATAGTTGAATGTTATGGTTTAAGAATTTAAATTAATATTGTTTCAATATATTGACGGCTCAATGGAAAATAACGAAGATGCCGGAACTTCAAAAAAAGGAAGATATACAACAGATAGATGCATTGAAGAAGCAGAATATAGCAAATGGATTAATAAAAAAGATGATTATACCGCATTTTGCAAATTATGCCAAACTAATATTTGTATAAAATATGAAGGATATCGAGCATTATGCCCAAGCAAAACTGCATATGAAATTAGCATTGTCTCAAAAATTGTCACACAGCAAGATAAACTTCACTGTTTCGGCAGACTCAAAGGAAGATTCACACATATCCAGGGCTGAACTAATGTGCGTTTTTCACAATGATATTCACGGGCTTAGTTACAACAGCTTAGACTGTCAATTAAGACTAACACCCCTATTCTGTGCA
>NW_017536664.1:8230-15283 GCF_001853355.1 Bactrocera latifrons | reverse complement strand
TTATACAAATGAAAAGCTAATTCGGTGAATTTATTTTCAGAAACGTAGTTTTGCTATGCAGTGGCTTAATTATGTGAGCACAAGTGTATATGGATTGGCGTCTGTATATATACATATAACTAAAGAGTTGATATATATCTTGATCTTGTTCTTTCACCTTCGCGCATGTACTGTGAAGAGGTATAATCATTAATTGGAGTATCAAAATCTTCTGCAACACCGTCATCTATTTCGTTCAACATAATTCCTGCTTTCGTCATTATATTATGCAATATAACGCAAGTACTAACAAACAAAGCGGAAGTTTCGTGTGAATAATGTAGAACTCGGTGCTTCAACAAACATCTGAAGCGAGATTTTAAAACACCAAATGCTATCTTTATGCCGTTTCTTGCAGAACCATGTAATTTGTTGTATTTTTGTTCTTTATGGGTATTAGGTGTTCCCACTGGTGTTAAAAGCCACGGTTCTAGAGGATAACCTTGATCGCCAAGAAGCCAAGATTCTCTCCGTTGTTGCTCAGATGTATTAGTATGCTGACGAATGAGATGTTCTCGTAGGTCAGAAGTAGCCCAAATTCCAGAGTCATGTGTTGCACCCGGAAATTTGGCATTTACAAATGTAAAACATAAACGGTGATCGCAAACCTAAAAAACGATATATTTAAAATTTGCATTGACATATATGTATGTGCATGCAAAACCAAAACTTACTGCTTCAACATTGATACTGTAGAATCCTTTTCTATTTAAATATAAATTAAGAGAACGTTCGATATTATTTGATGGTGGAGCAATGATAGCAATATACGTGCAGTCAATTGCTCCTATGATGCTTTTTATTCCAAATTTTCTAAAAAATCTGGAAATATTTTAAATAAATTAGCATATTATTATTTATATTACAATAACACTTGCCCCGTTTTTATAAAAGTTTCTTCCTCTGTTGAACTGGGAAACTTTATTTCTCCTCCCTTAACCTTCACAATAAGTTTTGCTACAGCTCGCACACTTCTCGAAAGGGCCACTGACTCATGGGCAAGTTGACGTTGTTACCTACACATTTCTGGTATGAGCCGTGTCCAAAGAAGTTCAAAGCTGCTAGTACCCTTACAGTTAAAAGTAGTGACGTTTTCTGATTATCATGTGGGGCCAGTTCATCAATTAGGCGGCGGCAAGTTTCACGAGTTAATCGGAAATTTCGCACAAAGGTATTCTCGCTCAAAGAAAATGGATTGCTATCGTCGCGTAAACATTTTAAATGTCGCGAACGATTCCTATACTCACAATTTTCATCTTCGTTTAACAATAATAACAAAAGTAAAATATCTTCCATTTTCACAATAAGATGCACAATCAGATATTTAATTCATAACGAGCACTGTCAAGAGCATTTTAACAACTTATAAAGGAAAGAGCTTTTTATTTCAGACACAGAATACCAAATGCTTGATAAATTTAAAATTGTGAAAAATTATAAATATGGTGAATTTGTCAAGTGCACAGAATAGGGGTGTAAGTTCTCAATATTTTGCGACAGAAAAATTGCTAATAAAATAAGTTGGGCCGTACCAAAGCATCAGCTATAACACGCAACGTATTGGCACCATACGCACGAAAAAAAGTAACTGATGCATTGAAAGAAAGTTTTTACTTTTCGGTAAGCATTCAGCAAATTGCAGCATACAGTCGGATAATGCGGCAGTTAATTACGGTGTTCATAATTCCGTATATAAAAAACTTAAAGGGGTAAACCATAAAATTGTAAAGGCAAATTGCAACTGCCATGTAATAAAAAACAGCATCAAAAGTGCTTTAAATGCTTTATCTGTCGACATAGAAAACATTGTGATTAAAACATTCAATGAATTCAGCTAATCAGCTTGTCAAATGAAAAGTTACAGGAATGTTTTGAGTTTGCATGTATCGAATACAAGCATCTACTTCGGCATGTTCCCACTCGATGGCTTTCCCGTTTGCCTGCAATTGACCGATTATTTCATTCTTGGCATGCAGTTAAAAAGGACTTTTTACATAAGGGGTAAAACAACTGCAGAAAAGAAATCTGGAAATTTGTATCATATGGAATGTCAGATACTGAACTAAATAATGCGAAGATTTATCAGAGGCGTATTTGTATTTTATTCATAATGTAATGCATGAATTCCAATCAGCTATACTAGCGCTTGAAAATGATTCTTGTATAATAATGGAACTTCACAGCATAATGAGTAAACTTATAAATAGTCTTCAAAGCCGAAGAAAGGATTGTTTCTATATAAGTAAAGTTTTGGTTATTTTTAAAAATATTTCAAACAATGATGTTGAAGCATTCAAAGTAGAAGCAAATCAATTTTTAACAAATGCTATTTCATACTTGGAGCAACGATATGATTTCGGAGATGAATCAGTTTTAAATCTGAAACAATCTCTTTTGCCATGAGATACATTAGCAGAGATTCTATCAAACATTGATCAATTGCCAAAAGATATTCCCATAGACAAAATATGGTCTTAGATTTTCAAAAAATGTGATAAAAAATAACTTGATAAATATATTTAAATTGATCTCGTTTATTTTTTCTATTCCAATTAGTAATGCTTTTTGTGAAAGAATTTTAGTACATTAAACAATTTATATTCTAAAGAAAGGAATATAATGGCATTTGACCTTATAAAGGCTGAATTGTTAATAAGACAAAACTTACATGAAAAGTGTTAAAAAATTTCAACATTTTTTGCTAATGCCCAAAGGAACAGAACTAGTTAAGTCTGTTACTAAAAGTACAAAGTATATGTGGAAAAATTAATATAGTTAAATGTGAATTAAATATAGAATTTTTATATTATTTGACGTTATTAAATTGTAATACGCTTTTGTTTTTTTTAGTTTTTGTATAATTTGTTATGTTCTTATTGTTTTTTTTTTTTAATAAAATTTAGCAGTTTTTCTGCTCATTTATAAGTATGCGTTTTTTTAATTGTCAAGATATTTTTTTGAAATCAAGCTCATTTTAGGTGAGTGTCAAGCTGGCTGGCTTTTGGGATGTGGCAAGCCTATGTCAAACATATAAATTGGAATTTGGAAAAACTGTGTGAGGCCAACATGAAAGTGTCACGAGAAAAAACACTTTTTTTTTAAAACAAGTGTGGAATATCTCGGTTTCATAGTAACAAGAGGTGGGGCAAAAACTGACCCCGCAAAGGTCAAAGCCGTTCAGGAATATCCTAAACTTAAAGATTTTTTCAGCCTTATATCCTTTCTAGGGCTAGCAAGTTATTACAGGTGTTTCGTAAGATTTCGTCTTCATAGCAAGACCTCTAACTGAGATCCTAAAAGGTGAAAATGGCTCAATAAGTAAACACAAGTCTAGAAGGGTACCCATTTTTAGTGAAGTGCAACGCAATACCTTCGAAAGATTAAGAAACATTCTGGCATCTGAAGATGTCATCTTAATGTATACAGATTTTAAAAAACCATTGGACCTAACGACAGACACCTCCGCTCACGGCATTGGCGCAGTCCTCTCGCAGAATGGTAAACCCATTACAATTATTTCAAGAGCGCTGATAGATAGGGAAATGCATTATGCAACAAATGAAAGAGAATTATTGGCTATAGTATGGGCTTTAGGGAAACTTCAAAATTATCTCTACGGAACTAGGGATATCAACATCTATACAGACCACCAACCTCTAACGTTTGCGGTTTCTGATAAGAACCCGAATGCAAAGATAAAACGGTGGAAAGCATTCATAGACGAACATAATGCTAAAATTCATTAYAAACCTGGTAAGGAAAACTCTGTCGCAGATGCTCTCTCGCGGCAGAACATGAATGTGTTGGAGAGCGGACTCAAATCTGACGCGGCGACAGTTCACAGTTCACTGACCTACACGGTCGAAGCAACAGAAAAACCCATAAACTGCTTCAGGAATCAAATAGTTTCGGAAGAGTCGCGTTTTCCTTTGAAACGAAATTTTTTTACTCTTTAGCGAAAAAACCCGCCACGTTATTCCCTTCATGGATAGAAACAGCCTCATTGACGAAGTAAAGGAGGTTGTTAACCCCCTCGTGGTGAACTCGATTCACTGCGAGCTACCGGCGCTAGCCAGCATACAACACGAATTGGTAAGATGCTTCCCATCTACCAAATTCTGGTGCTGCAAAAACATGGTGTCGGATATTACGAACAAGGATGAACAAAGGGAAATAGTCACTACTGAAAACAATCGTGCTCATAGAGCTGCGCAGGAAAATGTGAAACAGATCCTCTGTGACTATTATTTTTCGAAAATGTCCAAATTGGCAAACGAAATTGTCACAAACTGCTAAATATGTACGAAAGAAAAATACGATCGACAACCTAGAAGGTAGGAACTCTCCGTTACGCCGATTCCATCATACGCAGGTAAAATGCTACACACAGATATTTTATCCATAGACAAGAAGCATTTATTAACTTGTGTTGATAAATTCTCTAAATTTACAGTAGTTCAACCGATACCGTCGCGGACAATAACGGATGTAAAAATACCCATCCAGTTGATTAATTTCTTCCCAGGAACAAAAACTATTTATTGTGATAATGAGGCGTCCTTCAACTCGGACACCATTGTGACTCTGTTGAAGAACCAATATGGGATTGATATAGTAAACGCTCCYCCTCTCCACAGTACTTCCAACGGACAGGTAGAGAAGTTTCACAGTACGTTGGTAGAAATTGCTAGGTGCCTTAAACTTGAAAGAAGAATAATGGGCTTGATCACTCAAGCTACATTGAATACAACCGAACAATACACTCGGTCACAAATAAAGAGCCTATTGAGGTAATATACGCCTCAACCGAAGAATTCCGAACGGAAGTGAAAGGTAAAATTGAACAAGCACAACAGACTCAGCTGGATAGAAATAACCCTTCAAGGCAGAACAGGGTCCTTGAAGTGGGGGGAAAAGGTAATGGTAAAAACTAATAGAATCCAACAATAGACAGGTAGTGATTAACACAAAGACACAGTAACAGATTAACGCACTAACTAGTACGATAAAGGAGAAGCGAAGAAAGAAAAAATCGATACGGGGCACCTTTTTGAAATTTTACTTACTCGAAATAGGATTATGATCACGGAAATTCAGAATATAATGCTGGCAATAACCCTTGCGAAAATAAAGGTAGTAAATCCAGTAATCATTGATGACGAGGGATTGAAATGCATATTGCTTGGACCAATCACTGAACTAATGGAAGTGTCAACCGTTAAAGTTATTCAGCACAATGATGTAATTCATTTGATAATCAAATATCCTATAATTGAGATTTTGTGTAGGAAAGTTTTGATTTTTCCGGTGTTACACAACCGTGTCGTGCTGCCAATCAACGAAAACACAGTGGTCGAGTGCAAGAGCGGAATTTTGGCGGTCAACAACTGTGAAGCAATAACAACTTCAACGTTCTGCAGATTAAGTAAAAATACAACATGCGCTCTGCAACTTCACACCGGTGGCACAGCACATTGTAACACGCAACCGAGTCACCTTAACGCTAGCACCATAATTGCCGATGTAGTCATAATCATTAACGATAGCCCAACCAGAATCGCCATTGATGAAACACCTGAAAGAATGTAAGTGCCACGTATCTCGTCACCTTCGAGGACGTTGTGTTCCTGAACGGCACTAAGTACCTTAACACAATGAGCAGGCCGGAAAAGGCTCCAGTTATTGTTGCTTCACCCCTGCTGATCGTCACTGGCCATGAGACCATTTTGAGTTTGCCTTACCTTCACCGCCTCAACAATCAAAATCTGCAAACCATTGACGAAATTAAAGAAGAACTAACGACCGTCACGAGCCGGACACTTGCTTTCATCCTGGATCTGGGAATAGCTGCGTTGATCAGTGGCCTCGCTTTCCTCTGGCAGTACAAGAAGAAAACACGAGCATTACACGAGATCAACCTGATAGTGAAAGTTATGGCAACGAACGAGGACGATCGTATTTCGAAGGGGTGAGTAGTTAACACATTATGCCCAATTTCCAGTTGGGTACGAATGTGGTGAAGCCAAAACATCTTACCTCATCAGCAGATTGTGTGGGCAACGACCGCCACTAAACCAACGATATATCATTCGCTGTTCTGCAGATTACGTAAACAATAACAGCCACCAAGGCGGCGAGACGGACGGACGTCTGTGTAAACAGTTGATCAGCGATCGTTGCTTGCACTATCACCAATTGGATAAACAATTGTATGAAGCAGAGTCAGCACGACGCAGACGTAAAAGCCGGCAGAGTCGACTACTGAATATGCGTTGTTAGGGCTTAATGGTTAAGTTAGCTTTTGGGCTAGATTAGATTTAAGTTGAGCATTAGCCGGAGCACATGGGTCCTGACAAATAAAGTGTATTTGCAAAACATACAACTAGTGTAATTATTGCCGCGTCCGACGACCGGCTCATACATATCATATAGTGATTACAGCATAGATCTTTTACTTACATACCTACATTAACTGCAACCTACATAAAGTTATACCATATAATAATATTAAACTACCACACTACTAAAAACCAATAACAAAGACAAGTACTCGTTGCTTGCAAATTTCCAGCGATACCCCTCGGGCTTTAAAGCAACAAGCCGCATCGCTTGGAACGCGCGACATACATATGTGTATTTGCACATTACACTTCTTTCCTCACATTTGAACTACTATTCAACTCATATACATAGTTACATAGATATATAAACATACATATATTATTTATTTCTATTTTTTCCGGGCTTTTATGTGTTACATTTTTAAAACATATATAACAATAACATACCTAAAAGGGAAACGAGCAAAGCCAAACAAAAAGAAAAAGGTCATATGGTGCATATAAAGCATATGCATATGATAATAAATAGATACATACAAACAATTTTGAGTATGGTATTTTTTCTTTCGCGTACTTAATTCGTTTGCAGATACAAATATACAAATAAGCGCGAGTAAACTGAAGATACTTTGATACACTTCAAAAAATTTTCAGTCACATTAAAAAAAAAAAA
>NW_017536664.1:3952-7845 GCF_001853355.1 Bactrocera latifrons | reverse complement strand
TACAAAAAATATATACATATATATAGATTTTTTTGATTTCTTCAAAAACAAATCTTCTGTTCTGTTAACAAAATTTTTAATTTATACCCCTTTCTATTTGACTACATCGCTTTAGCAATATTAATTTTGAATCAATTATTTATTAGACAAAACTTCAAGCTAAAAGCTTCAAACTCTATTCAAATTAATGCGATTAGACTAATCAAGAGAGGTTAAGCCAAAACACCCCTATCATTAGAAATTCCTAAAATGGCTGATGAAGATAAACCACAAGATACACCTGCAGAAGCTACACGCTCAAAGCAGAGTATAAAACAAAAAAGATCAGACAATATCTAGATTTATCACTAAAAGTGATAGTTTTATAAGATATTGTACAAGATTTCGAGCTACCCCTATTACTGACATCACAGAATCAATTTTGAATATAAAACTAGAAAGTGTGAACAATCTCTGGGGACGCCTTGTGGCAGCGTATGATACAGTAAAAGATACTGACGACGCAGAACTCCCAAAAAAACGCAAAAGCTCCGGCAATAGCCAAGTGTGATAACTGCCGCGATCAGTAGGAGTTAACAAACGATAACTGAACAAATAAGTTTAGTAAGACCAAGTAGAGCCACGACTACCTCTCCCAGAGTAGCTACAATACCAAAAGAGACCTAGATAAAGGCATATATCTAAAGTACCAGCTTGAGTCACTGAAGTTTTTAATGGATGTTATGATCAATGGCCGTTATTCCGTTCACTACCGTTTATATAAAACATCCTAAACTCTCACAATCACAAAAGTTATACCATCTAAGGTACAAAACAAAAGGGGAAGTACGAAGTATCGTCAAGCGATTCCTTTAAATGACGAATATTTTAAACTGGCTTGTGAAGCACTGGTCGAAAGATACGAAAATGGAGGGGTTATGGTAGAAAACCCATTAAAAACATTATTACATCTACCAAAACTTCAAAAAGAAACCAGCCAGGAATTTCAAAATTTATGCTCGACAGTGACTTATTGCATATCAGTGTTAAAAACACAAAATATCTCCACAGACAAGTGGACCCTATCATAGCAAATATTTGTGCAGAAACACTTCCTGATGCTGCGTTACTACGATGGGAACAATCACTTATGGAAAGGAAAAAAATGCCCACATGGGCGAATTGACAACAAAAATATAAATTTAAAAAGTCATCAAAATGACTCGGGTAAAAACTTGTTTAAACCTCAATACAAGAGACACGTAATAAAAGTCACACTTTCGTGTCAAACCAAACTAATAAATGGCAACTATTATGTGAAATTTGTAAGATCTTGTGAGAAATTTAAAAAACTATCCGTTTCTGTCAGGAAATTATCTTGTCAGACAACATAAACTTTGCATCAACTGTCTGTCGAATGCATATACGACAAAAGACTGTGAAAGCAAATTTAACTGTGTGTACTGTCAACGAAGACATCACTCACTGCTTCATATTACCAACTTTCAAAATATTTATGAAGCAAAATCAATTTCAAAAAACCACGGGGTTAGTCGCTACAACTACATCAAGTAGTCCCGAAACCTCAAATCCCGAAAAAAGGGAAGAACAACCATGTCAAGCGCTTCATTCTGTAAATGAAAGCAAACTTAAGTGGTGAAAACTCACTGCGGCCATCACCACAGAACATAAGGGTGATTTATTCAAACTAAGAGCACTAATAAATCCTTTATATCATCAAAGGCTCAAAATCGGTTTAAACTGAAAAAATGCTCACATCTCAAATTAGCAGATCCGAATTGTCATACCCCATCACAAATTGACATATTATTAGGCAGGTACTTAATACCTCAAATAATTATCGAAGGTATAGAGAAAATCTCCAATAAATTGCTAGCCAAAATACAATCTTTGGGTGGATGTTAAGTGGCCAAGTCACAGAAAAAATTAATTCTTTTACAACTGAAGTTGAAAATATTTCAAACGAATATTTAAATGATGAACTCAAAAAATTCTGGGAAGTAGAAGAATTACCTCAGACTACTCAACTTTTAGGCATGCGAAGCCTATTATAAGTTCACAACAACAAGAAACGAAAATGTTCGTTATGTTGTGCGACTCCCTTTAAAAGCCAACTTCCCAGATTCTGTAGCTCTAGGTCACTCTAGAATATCAGCAATCCAGCAATTTCTAAGCTTGCAAAAAAGTCTGACAAAGAAAAATGATCTCAAATCAGCATATGATAATGTGATGGACGAGTATCTAGGCCTCAATCATATGGAAGAGACTGTACCATATGAAAAGGTATCTAAATATATTTATCTTTTTATCTGCCGTATCACGGGGTAATACGACCTGATAAACTCAGAATAAAAGTACGAGTGGTTTTCAATGCCTCAAAGTGTACAAGCTCAGGAAAATCACTCAACGGCGTACTATATACTGGCCCAACCTTACAACCTGATCTTATGCTGCTAATAATAAATTGGCGCATGCTTAAATACGTTTTTAATGGGGATGTAGAGAAGATGACCAAGATTTCCAGCGTATAGTCTTCCGCAAATCAAGTAATAGTCCAATCAGCGACTACAAACTTAAAACCGTCACGCTTGGCATCAATTGCGGACACTGCATGAATTACCAAAAACGTGGGAAACAAATTTACCCTTAGCAACTTCTGTGTTACAAACACAAACATATGTTGATGATATTTTATCAGGTAGCCACAATCTGTCATTAGCGTGCGAATCACTATCTCAACTGATCAAAGAACTTGAGATACAGCGGGATTCCCCTTAAAGAAAATTACATCTAATCATCCCGAAATAATAAAAAACATAAAARAGGAAGACTATTAGATACAAATTTCCTTAAATTTGAAACGGGCAGTACAACAAAAACCCTAGGATTCAATGGAATGCGATAACAGATCAATTCTTATATACAATTGAGTCAATATCTGCAATGTCCGCCATTACAAAACGCCAAATACTTTCCTCGGTGGCAAAACTTTTTGACCCCGCAGGATCGCTTTCGCCAATAATGATTCAAGCTAAAATCCTCATTCAATAATTGTGGCAAGATGGCACTGAATGGGATGAGCAGGTAAAATCTTTACGTTTAGCGAAATGGGTTCAATTTGCTAACAACTTACATATTATATCTGTTCGAATCCGTCGATGGGTAAAGTTCACCCTTATCATTAACGCAGAATTACACGGTTTATGTGATGCCTCTGAAGTGGCCTATTGTGCAACAGTTTACGTACGCACTCAGTACGATAACAAAATATCTGCACACCTCTTGGTAGCCAAAGCCAAAGTCTCACCTTTGAAGACACTCAGTCTGCCATGCTTGAACTGAATGGTGCGCTCTTAGTCAAATATATAGAAATTACCTTACGTTATTCAAAAATTTTAAATGAAGGCTCCACCAGCCAAATAATAAAATATTTTGAAACCGCTATTCACCACCGCAAGGGGGATCCTCCGGTTTATAGCAAAAACTCAATTCTGCGAATCTGAACTCCAGACCCTCCAGAATAAAAGAGTCTCCTTTCCTAGAAAGGATCAAAAAACAATAATTATAAAAAAACAAAGTGACGGATACTTTACCAACTGACTAGGACTACAACGAAATAGTCAGAATAGTAAGAAATATTTAATAATTTGTAGAATTCAATAGGAATATCAAAAAGAAAAGGAAAATTTAGTTAATCAAAAATGGCTTTAAGTAGCGAAAATGAGACCTTAGTCGCAAGACTAATTGCTGCAACGAACGCATCTCTTGGATTAGAAATATCTGAAATGCGCAGGCAAATAGAAGACTTAACAAAGTCTACAACAATAACTGATTATAAACCTGAAGTAATAAATTCAGAGATTCGCTGTGACGAATCCCTAGAAGTAGTAAAG
>NW_017536664.1:0-2387 GCF_001853355.1 Bactrocera latifrons | reverse complement strand
CGGAAATTGATTATAAAAAATTAAATGAAGTAACGAAATCAGATAAATATCCAATTCCGGATATCAATATAATACTTTCAAATTTAGGAAGTTCAAAATATTTTTCCACAATAGATCTGGAATCAGGCTTTCACCAGATCCTTATTAAAGAACACGATATTGAAAAAACTGCATTTTCAGTAAATAACGGAAAATACGAATGTTTAAGAATGCCATTTGGTTTAAAGAATGCGCCTAGTATATTTCGAAGGGCGATGGACAATGTTTTAAAGGACTTTAGTGGAAAACTTTGTCATCGTATTTTCAAAAAGTTTCGAGGAACATAAAAAAACATTTAAGTATAATAATAGAAGTACTAAAAAACGCAAATATGAAAATTTCATTACAAAAATCTAAATTCTACCAAGAAGAAGTAGAATTTTTGGGATATATTGTTGCAAATAATGTTATAAAGGCAGGTCCAAAAAAAGTTGAAACAATTTTAAATTCTCCGGTTCCAACAACTCTACGACAGTTACGAAGTTTCTTGATCGGAATGATCGGATATTACAGGAAGTTTACTAAAAATTATGCTAAAATTGCAAAACCATTAACAATACATTTATCAGATGAAAACGGAAGAGTTTCACAACATATGTCTAAAAAAATTAAAATTAGACTGGAACAAGAAGGACTTTTGGCAGTTGAGAAATTGATGTCAATATTAGTAGATCAAGTTGAATTAATTCAACCAAATTTTAACGAAACATTTGTATTAACAACAGACGCATCAAATGAAGCTATTGGTGGAGTCTTAAGCCAAGGGGGCAAACCTATTACATTTATATCTAAAACATTAAATCCAACACAAAAAATTAATCGACTCATGGAAAAGAACTATACGCTATCGTATGGGCATTAAAAAATCTAAGAAATTATTTATACGGAGTTTCAGATTTGGAAATTCATACCGATCACCATCCACTAATATTTGCAGTTTCACCTAGAAATCCTAATGCCAAAATGAAAAGATGRCATGCTTTAATTGGAGAATATGGAGCAAAAATTATATATAAACCAGGTAAAACAAATGTGGTAGCAGATGCTCTATCACGACAATTTTTTAACAATTTATCCGACGAATCGTCAAACACAGTAACCCAACATTCAGCTGAAAGTAGTGATCATACTCAAATACCCGAGACAAAAACCAATTTAAACAACAAATTTTACTAAGTAAAAATAGATTTACAATACNTTCCAACAAGTCCAGCCACAAAGGAATTACAACCAAAGAATGGGTTATCAGAATAACCAATCACGACCTACAGCAATGGATGTCGATTCAAGCATCCATACACGCAACCGWATGTTGCAAAAGCCAATAACCTTTAACCAAAACAATTTAGAAAAAAGGCCACATGGAAGTACACAACAGGATGTGCAGCCACCGGCTAAGACACAGCGCATTAATAATAGTAAGGAGGATAATTATTTAGGCCAAAATTAACTCTGCCATATATTTTTCTAAATGACAGGGTTACCGGTCAAAATTTTAAAATATTAATAGATACGGGAACAACAATATAACAACTAATTAAATCAGGAATGTATATGTAAAAATAAAAATAAATTAGACATACAAAAGAGAGTAAAAACAATTAATGGATTTTCGATAATACGCTATTATCACATTATTACATTATTCGGTAAAAAACAAATATTCAAGAAATCGATAATTTGGAAGCTGGCCTATTAATAGGATACAAATTTTTGAAGGACATTAATGCGGTGATTAACTTGGAAAAAAAGAAGTTAATAAAAAATAATGATAAAGAGGAGGATATATTTAGCTTAGGATGCGAATATGAGCATCAAATAAGTAAGGATAAACTAAAGATCGAGGAGGACGAAATTACTTTGGAAGTAAAGATTTCTAAAGCGCCAGCCGACGGAAATACCGGCAAATTAAATAAAAAATATATTGTGGAACAAGGAAGTTTTACAGCGCCAGCCGACGGAAATACCGGCAAATATAAAAAATTAAATATTATTGTGGAACAAAGAAGTTCTACAACGCCAGTCTAAGGAAATACCGACATAATCGAAGATGAATTGAAAGTTTAAGAGAAGAAATTAGAAATGAAATATATCAAATACATTCTTCAATAGATATGAATTTACCGTTTCGAACAGATATAAAAGCGGAAATCACGAATAACGGAAATTGATTATAAAAAATTAAATGAAGTAACGAAATCAGATAAATATCCAATTCCGGATATCAATATAATACTTTCAAATTTAGGAAGTTCAAAATATTTTTCCACAATAGATCTGGAATCAGGCTTTCACCAGATCCTTATTAAAGAACACGATATTGAAAAAACTGCATTTTCAGTAAATAA
>NW_017536663.1:0-1158 GCF_001853355.1 Bactrocera latifrons | reverse complement strand
TACAATATTGTGCCCGGCCCAATTGGAATAGTAGGTACGAAATACGACTGCGCCAGTTACCAATATTTTAATAGTTATATTGGTGTAGATGTTTTACCACTTCAAACGTTCACGTTAGTTATCAATATTTTAATAGTTATGTATGTATGTATATTGGCGTAGATGTTTAACCACTTCAAAAGTTCACGTTCGCTTTTTACAATGTTCACACTCGAATGAATCTAGAAAAACTAAAAAATAGTCGCTTCGCGATTCTCTCTAAAAAATAGCAGCTTCGCGATTCTCTCTTCTCTTCTCCTAAACTCTCTTGTAGTCCTAAACTTATAGCATCTCTACAAATAGGATAGAGAAGGTAACTCGTGCGCATTAATATTTTTCATCAAAACAGCTTTTCATAAGTTTATTTATAAGTATGGTACGCCCATGTTCCTTCGGTGATGCATGTCACTTTTCGACAACCATCAAGCTATTTAGATAAGTAAAATGCAGAAATGGTTTTACTACTGGCTGCAGAAATATCAGCGCGTTTGTGTTTATTAGTCTTTAAATGTTGCAGGATATCCAGTTTGCCGCTATTTGCAATGAAAAAAACTGCCATACATTTAACGAACTTTACTTCACTGGCTCTTGTTGCTTCTATTAAGAAGTTGAATTCTTTTCGAAGTTCTGTATTAAAAACACACTTTCTCCTGGGCGTCATTAAGCTAATAAACAATTACATAAATTTGATAAGTCCGCAGTTACAAAGGCATTTTTATTTCAACAAATTTACCTGAAGTGGAAGTCCAGCTACATAAAATTTGTGCAGATTGCATGTGCTTGAAGCCAGCTTTAAATTAAGGATTGTCAATTTATTTTTAGTTGTGGGATTTCCATGTTTTCAATAAACAGCTTGTTTTGTTGGCCTTGCCATAATTTCGAAATAATGAATATAAATTACAAGACCGGTTGTTTATGATATTTGTAATATTCTTTATTTCCTTTGCTTTGGAGCAAGGGCAGCCGTAAAGGTTGAGCGAGTAATTACAACTAACTTTTTTAAAACTATTGCAGCGGGACTACGCCTAAATACCTGTCTGAATAAACCGCACATGCTCTGCCGCGTGACTTGCCAGCGCAGTAGCAGCGATAGGTGTTTGTTGTTGTCACGCGCAACTC
>NW_017536662.1:0-1107 GCF_001853355.1 Bactrocera latifrons | reverse complement strand
ACTATTGCAATTGTAATATTTTATTCCATGAAGCAAATTTTCCCTTTGTACGAGCCTGTCTTATGGTAAAACCTAAAGTATACCTGAAAGTATACCCGAAAATATACCTGAATATATACCCGAAAGTATATCCAAAATCATACCCGGAAATATAACCCGATTTTCCTGCTACGATGGACTACTTATATTTTTTCCTTTTTTTTTGGCACTTCGTTCTCATAGTTGTTATTCAATCGCCAAAGATAGAGATAGAGATTGATCAATTGGTGCAGAAAGAACTCAAGAGGTTAATTCATGAGAGATAAAGTCAATTGTCAACTCGTAGATTGCATTTACAGTCATTTGGCAGCTTTGCTATTAGAGTCTGTCTCTTGATAATCAGGACTCCTCAAATACCACACAGTACCACTCTACACATCTAGATGTGTATAAGAGACAGCAGTGCAGACGCTCGTCTTAAACATTGTCTTTGATCCGTAAACCGCCAGGGAGCTTGATGAAAATACCTATGCTGGATTCTAGTACTATATATAACTTTATTTCTGCCCCCCGGCGAAGTCAATCAGCCTCAATTCATTTGGGGATGTTGGATGTTTCACATTTTCCTTCTTTTCCGTAAAAGCATGAGCGGAAATCAGCGATATGTTGAATAACTTGGCTTTGATGCGGATTGTGGCTAGATGTCCATCCATCGTGGTCAATGCCAGGATTTGGCCTCCGTCGCTCCTCTCTCCCACCATGAATCCCGCACCGAATTTGCGCTTCTTTATATCGCCACTGTGGTAAATACCACAAGGACCTACCCGTCACAGTTGTTATCCCGTTCATCGCACTTTTTAGACGTTGGTGATGTTAGTCTTTACTTTTACGAGGACATCAACCAGCTGTCTCTTCTCAATTAAGGCTGTCTCTTATACACATCTGGTTCCAATCCATTTCCGGAGAAGAGTGTTTAATAACAATGGATTCCTGGGTAGTGCCAGCAACTAGAAAAAAATCCTTCCTGGCAGGCCATTCTGGCTGGGTCACTGTTTGCGCCGGCTCAACGCGACTCGGACGCGACAGTTTGTACTTGCCGATGTTACAAATGATTTATCCGTATTGTTC
>NW_017536661.1:0-1040 GCF_001853355.1 Bactrocera latifrons | reverse complement strand
CCAGGGTTATCTATTTATAAAACAATTTTTTTTTTTTGTTTTTTTTTTGTCCAACTGATTTTAGATGAATCTCCAAGGACTTATGATTGTCACCGCAAGTACCTTTTTTTTGGAACTGGGTCAACATAAACAACTATAACTTTGGAAATTAATTTTTTATTTTTTTTTTTTTTTGAAATTTTTCTGACTTCAAGTCAACACATTCTATAAAAATACCATATTACTACTTTTTTAAAATAACACGATTTATTAGCAATAAAAAAATAAAATACTGAAAAATGTAATTTTTTCGTGCCTTTGACTACCTCTAACCCCTTAAAGCCACCAGCTGTCTTTTGGGAATATGCTATGAATGTTCCGTTTTGCCATTTGCTTCCAAAACTATGCCGTTTCAACGAATTATGTATTTGATCTTGAGTGTATCTACCCTCGTGAATTATTTTTGCTTAATGCGATTGGAATGGGATACTGATAGGATACTGCTGATTCAAACTCCTGAAGTCGGTTGTATATTCTTAGCACAATTTCGACTATAAGAAGTTGTTTTTGAAGTTAGTGCTGACCCAGAAACTACTGATTGTCAAATGGAACTCCAACTTTTTTAATTGCACTTATTGTCGATTTGTTTAAATCAAAAGCTATGCCAGCAGATATTCAACCTTCGCCACATCTTAGACAGTCCTGGATTTTTTTTATTTTTGGTTTTAATGAAATTGTTTGTCTCTTCAATAATGCTGTTGCTCAGACATTTTATTAATAAGGGTTTATAAGGGCAATATAAAAACGAAATAAAATAAAATTGCATATTGCATTTGTTGGAATGAATATCTTTATTTTTAAAAAGAAAAGCTTATATTAATATACATACATAACTGTTAACAGCGAAAGTAGGTGTAAGTGAACAATACGATAAATAAGAACACAAACTAAACATCGCAGTGTTGCCAGACTTATGCAAAATCTTATACATACATATTAAGCTTATTCTTATGTGTATAAGAGACAGGGCGAGAGGAGCGGAGTAAGCAGCGGCAACTGGA
>NW_017536660.1:0-1162 GCF_001853355.1 Bactrocera latifrons | reverse complement strand
GGTGATCCTTGTGGTATTCCGTTGTACATATTGTACGTGTTCGAAAAAGTGTTATTGATTTTAGTCACGAATTTCCGACTAATTAGGAAAGATTTAATAAARTTAAATATTTTTTCACCAATTTGCCACTTTTCCAGTTGTCGCAGAATGAGAGTGGATATGTGGTTTCTTTCCGATAAAGCAGTTTTGCGAAATTATCAAAATAGAGTAAAGCATCCATAGTGCCTTAAATGCCACTTTTTTTTGACTGAGAAGGTTTTTAGTTAATGCGAACCACGAGATACGTTTTGATATGATTTTTGCGATGGTTATGTTTGATTCGGTAATAGATGGAGGTGGGAGATCTTTACTGTACTAGTATTTTTCAGATTGTTGACAAGGGTCCCATTAACAAATTCTTGGGTATGTTGCCAAAAACAACAAGTGCAACAACTATTGCATAAATCTGACATGGATGTGTGTCGTCCAGTATATACACCACTTGAACCAAGCTTTCAAGTCAATTGTAATGAAAGCAACTGTCGAAAGGTCAACGCAGCTGAGTATCAGAGTCTAATCGGTTCACTAATGTTTATCGCGGTGAACACAAGACCGGACATGTTACACTCGGGGTGCAAATTAGCGCCGCGAAATTCCGATCCACATTGTGAACATCTTGCAGCGGCAAAGCATGTTTTGCGATACCTGAAAGCGACTATAAATTTGAAGTTGCACTACAGAAAAACTGGCGAGTGGATGAAGGGTTATGTAGATGCCGATTGGGGTRGTGACGCAACAGACCGCAAGTCATATACAGGCTATGCATTTTTCTTTGGTGGCAGCGTTTTTAGTTGGGAGTCTAGAAAGCAACCAACAGTGGCTTTGAGCAGCACGGAAGCCGAGTATATGGCGCTCTCAGCAGCAGCGAAAGAATCTGCTTATTTAAATAAGTTGTGGACAGAAATGAAAATGTTATTATGAGCTTAGTAAAAAATCCTGTTTATCATGCTCGTAGTAAGCATATAGACATTAAATTTCATCATATAAGAGATGTTTACAGTAATAATGAAATTGAATTAAACTATTGCCCAAGTAATGCTATGGTAGCTGATGTATTAACGAAAAATTTAAAAAAGGTTAATCATTGTAAATTTACAGAGATCTTGGGGTTAAAATAGTAATA
>NW_017536659.1:0-1119 GCF_001853355.1 Bactrocera latifrons | reverse complement strand
AAAATAAGTTTTTTGTTACTGGTACTAACACATTGAGCAATAGAAATAACTTAACAAATTCAAGAAAATTTGCTCCTTTCATGAAGTTTGGGATTTCGTAAAACTATAACGGAAGTGCATTTGGAAAAATTCTACATTCTTATATCAAGGATCAAAATAAATTTTTTTTTGAAACTAGTATTGACATATTGAGCAATGGATTTGAGAATTCCGTAAAAGAAATAACTTCGCGAATTCAAGTCAATTTGCTCTTTTCACGATGTTTGAGTTGTAGTAAAATATAACGGAAGTTCATTTGAAAAAATTCTACATTCTTATAGCAAGGATGAAAATCAGTTTTTTTTATACTAGTATGAATATATTGAGCAATGGATTGGAGGATTGCGTAAAAGAAATAACTTCACAAAGTCAAGGAAATTTGCTCTTTTCACGCTGTTTGAGATTTCGTAAAACTATAACGGAAAAGCTTTTGAAAAAATTCCACRTTCTGAAATTTAGGTTTAAAATCGATTCTCCTGTTACTTGAATATACACATTGAGCAATCGATAATGGAATTGAAAAAATTAACTTCACATATTTAAGCTAATTTTATCTTTTCGCGTTGTTTGAGATTTCATAAAACATTAACGGAAGTGGATTCGAAAATATTCCACATTCTTACATCAACTATCAAAATCAATTTTTTTTATGCTGGTGTTAACATATTGAGCAATGGATTTTAGAATTGCATAAAAGAAATAACTTAACGAATTCAAATAAATTTGCTCTTTTCATGTTGTTTGGGATTACGTAAAACTATAACGGAAGTGCATTTTAAAAGAATCGAGATTTTTATATGTTGTGTTACATGCGTTTATTTTGTTCAATTTAATGGAAGTGAATGAAGTTAGTTACAGACCAGACTGTCGTAACCCATATGAAGACTTATGTAGTCTACATACCGGATCTTTGGTTTTCGATATKGACTTCTGCCAATTTTCTGCTGTACGTCGTATTTCTTCAGCTTTAGCCTTTTTTATGTGTGTCGGATATCCTGCTGCTACCTTTTTAAGGATTACATCTAAGTATTCAGGTATTTCCATATATACTGCTTCATCGAGATCACCTTTCAAATAAGC
>NW_017536658.1:0-1160 GCF_001853355.1 Bactrocera latifrons | reverse complement strand
CATTGGGAAAAATTGGTTGTGTCATAGTGAAGAAGTTTATAACAGCTTAATTGAAAAGTCCCAGGTCTGCCATAGATGGCGCTACTACAATTAACTCCATATGACTTGTAATTGGCCTTAACCTTCAATTTAAGAACTATAACATTCTGAGTAAGGCATATTTTGTTATTTTAACAAAATAGCTAAACAATAATATCGCGTGTTGTTGAAATATTGCTTTTTGAAGGCAAATACAGTAGAAATATAGTATGATTTTCTGACGAGTTCTAGGATACGTCTTCGTTTTCTTTACTGGTGTAAGCACCGCTTACGTGGTTATAAATGAGTTAACAACAGCGATCCAGTCGTTTCTTCTTTCTGCAATGTGACGCCAATTAGAGATTCCAAGCGAAGCCTGGTACTTCTCCATTTGGTTCTTCTGACGGAGTGGAAGCCTTTCTTTTCCTTTGCTTCCCCCGGAGAGCTGGAGTTTTTTCGTCCATTCGGACAACATTACCTAGCCGGCGTAGCCGCTGTCTTTTAATTCGCGGTACTCGTCATGGCCAATGCGCAATGGACCATAAATCTTCAGCAGAACCTTTCACTCGAAAACTCGTAACGTCGGTTCATCAGATTTTTTTATCGTCCGTGCCTCTGCTCCATATAAGAGGATGGGAATGATTGGGTTCCAAGATAGACAAATTATCAACGACTTCGAAGTTAGGCCTGTCAGTCAAGTCGCGAGTGCAACAACTGCGCAGATATTTAATTCATTCAATGCCATACCCATTTGCTTCGCTTCCTTATCCAGTTTGGAGAAGGCAGAACCAACGGCACGGTTGATGAGACCAATGATATCAATATCATTACTTTTTTCAAAAGCAGATTGAAGAAGTCGCACGAGAGAGAGTCGTCTTGTCTGCAACCTCGTTTGGTATCGAACGGCTCGGAGAGGTCTTTCCCAATCCTGACGGAGATTATGGTATTGCTCAACGTCAGTTTACACATCCGTATTTGTTGTGCAGGGATACGAAATACAGACATCGTGGCATAAAGCAGCTACTTTTCTTGTTGTCAAAAGCAGCTTTGAAATCGACGAAGTGGTGGTGAGAGTTCTCGAACAGAGGCCCAGGAGAATCACCAATCAATGATTGGTGTGCTAAGTTTAGACGTGGTGCAAT
>NW_017536657.1:0-1154 GCF_001853355.1 Bactrocera latifrons | reverse complement strand
CCAACTTTTTGAAATCAATAAAACACACAAACTTCAAATTTAATGGGTAAATGTTTATTATTATTCATTCATTCATTCGAAAGCACATCCTTSGCATTTATTTTTTTAAAGATTATCTCTTTTAGAGGTGGGCGCGGCTATGTCTTAGATGGTCAATCCGTTGAGTCCATTTTTCGATGACTCGTTCGAGCATTTCTACTGTGATGTATCACAGTCGTAGCATTACATCATCTGTTTACCGAAGTGTTCTCTTAATACATCCATTGATTGATGCTATTTGTGAAAAGTGGCGCCGTCTTGTTGAAATGTCGCCGAGATCATAAGCTTTAATTTCAGTCATCGAATAGTCGGTATCCATTGACGGTTACGCTCTCACCGACATCATTTTTGAAGAAATATGGACCGATGATTCCACCGGCTTTCAAACACCAAACATTTTTTTTTCTGGATAAAATAGCAGCTTTGAATCTCTTATGGTAACTCTTCGTCCCAAATGTAGCATTTTCGCTTTATTACATACCCATTAAGCCCGAGATGATCGTTGAACAAAATTTGGCTCGAAAACGTCGGGTCTTCTTGGAACTTTTCAAGAGTCCATAGAGCAAAGCGATGTCGCTTTAATGGGTCGACCGGCTTTAGTTCTTGCACAAATTGTATTTTGTACGGTTGCAATTTAAGATCTGGACATGAAATGCGCCTAGTCGTTACATACGTCTGTCTGAGTTGCTGTGATTGGCGGCGAATCGACTATTTACGGTCATCGTGTACACTCTCACCTAAGGGTTTCTTAATTACCTGCTAGACGTATTTGATTTTGTCGAATATTATCGAATAATGAATGCTGAGTATCAAGGTGGGTGATGGTGTTGCGAATAGTACGCTCAGTAAGTCCATTATATTAACCATAAATTGAGCGTAGCGCACGAAACATATTCTTTACAGAACATGAAAATTAAAAAATTTCCTCTACTTGGACCGCCCTTATATATAAAGACTGTAGATACCTTCCTCGATATCAAGAGAGCCTTTAACAAAGTATGGCCGGAGGCTCTTAATAAGTTTGAGGTCGAAGCTAATCTCAAGCATATCAGCTATAGACAGAAAGTAAATAGGTTCACCCCGCAAGGTTCTAGCGCCTAGTGATGAACGTCCAT
>NW_017536656.1:0-1104 GCF_001853355.1 Bactrocera latifrons | reverse complement strand
CTGTTTAGGCATGCTTGAACGAATAGATTAAACGAAATTCGGTTAAGGAGCTGAGTGCATGCCAAAAAGTCCTAAAAACAAGTGTTTTGCGGACTAGAAAAATCCTTGGCATAAAGAAGATATCTGGTAAGAGTTACTTAGAAGGCGAGAAACAAATAGTGACAAATTATTAAATATTTTGCGCTTTATTTACAATTTCCAGAAACTATTAAAGCCAAATCAACGACTTTTTCCAGCACATTGTTTTTATTATCCCATCCAACAATGCTAAAGCGGTTAAAAACTGAGTGTAACTAAAACTTCTTCAAACAAAGTTATGTCAAAATTTACTAAAATGCTTTAGAGAACCAACTCTTATAGTCAAGATAATTCTATTTGAGCCGCTTTCAAAATGGAACGATGGGTATGGCACCGACTATTTTTGGATTAACTAACATAACTCAAGATCTACTCGACCATTTTCAACAAAATTCAGTACATAATATTACCCCGACATTTTTATGTCATAGGGCAAAAATAGGCGAAATCGTACGTCTACTTCAAATATAATATATTATAATATTAGGTTGTCAAAAAAGTCTTGCGGTATTTTTTATGGAATTTTCAATTGTTCATAAACAATTTTTTTTTGATGACTCATGCCCAGCTCTTGACCGAATTTTTGACGACAGGCCTTCCGGAGCGTGGCACATCTTCGACCATCTCTATACCAGACTGAAAACGTTGAAGCCATCGTTGTGCGGTGGAAATGCAAACTGCATCGGGTCTATAAACTGCACAAATTTTATTGGCGGCTTGAGATRCATTTTTGCCTTTATCGTAGTAGTACTGTAAAATATGCCGTATTTTCTCTTTATTTTGCTCCATGTTTGCAACGCTATAACTCACGAATGACCTAAAAGAAACGACAGTCAATCAAACACGTGTTAGCGCGTGAAATGAGCTTTCCAAAAAGGTATAGCATGACGCGATGCGACGAATAAAACTAGAACTACGCGCTCTCGGCGCCAACTAGCGAAAATACCGCAAGACTTTTTTGACAAACAATATAACACAATTCTAAATTCGATCAGATTCTCTCGCTTTCCAATATATATGTCGATT
>NW_017536655.1:0-1162 GCF_001853355.1 Bactrocera latifrons | reverse complement strand
CCTGGGTGTCTCTCAAATTAAAAAAGTAAGCATATTCTGTTAGTACGTATCTAAATCTCGTTTTTGAAAGTAGGAAATAAAAAAATTTTAAAATTGTCTTTCATTTCTTGGACTTTGAACAAAAAATCTAATTTTTGGTAAAATTTTCGGCATTTTTTGGTCAGAAAAATAAGTTGTAATGAACAATAAAAATCCTTCCTTCAATAACTAAATAATATAATATTATTTCAAATTGTACACAGTACGAGCTAAACCTGTCGATAGCTTTTCGAGAGATCGTGTCCACGACTTCAAAAACACAGTTTCGAGAAAAACGCGTTTAAAGACAGGGCACTTAGCGCAGCTAGCCTTGAGTGGACAAGTTCTCAAGGCTGTATCTYCGAAATTATTACCCAGATCAACTTTAAAATTTTGGAATATATTCTAGAGGTATTTTAGAATTTAACAAAGCAAACACAAAAAAAAAACAATTTTTGGAAATTCTCAAACCCACCTAAGCCCTGAATGCGAAATTTTAAGATAGGTATTATGACTCCTGCAATATACTATAGCTTGGGGCTCAAAATTAGTAAAAACGGTACACTAGTTACATCAGCTCTAATACACCTGCTATTATGATTTTGTTATTGATCCGGTTTTGGCCGAAATGAGCCCCTTCTTACATTCACTATTTTTGTGCCAAGGCGTTTCAAATATCATTTTTTGAAATTTTTTTTTAATTCGAAATGTTCGTTTTCCATTCGAAATGTTAGTTTTGCAGCTTTGTCGTGTGCGCACACTTCCAAGGACAAGGACAAGGACGCAATAAGGAATAATATGAAACATGCTCCAGGGGAAGAGTACAATTAACTACTTATAAATACATACAGCAAATGGCTCAGTCTTGCTGCTTTCTGTTGTTTGAGTCGAGGCGATTAGCACGTCAAGTTTCAAATGGTTTTGAGTGCGAGTTTTGTTTGCCATCTAAATACAACCGAAATTGGGTGAAGCTTGAGTAGCTTTACTTTTCAAAAAGCCACTTATGTTAAGATTTCTTAAGCGCTATTCTGAACGTACGTTCATATAAATATGGATATAATTCACGGAAAGTTTAAGTGAGTTGGGTTTGTAAAACCTTTTAGGTTATGCCAACAAAGCGATGGTTTTAATCCTTATTGCACAT
>NW_017536654.1:0-1163 GCF_001853355.1 Bactrocera latifrons | reverse complement strand
ATATATTTTATAAGATATTTAAGAAAGGTGCTATAATAATAAAATTAAATTACATTAATACATATAATAAATTGAGTAAAAAAATTTTTTTTGCTTCGGTTGCACCAACATTAGAATACCCTTCACAAATAGAAAAGATTCCATTCATTATTTTATTGGATCAGTATGTTGTACATACATACATATATGCTAAATTGTCCGATCTGAAAAATTTGTTCGAACATTGTTTTTATAATTATTCTAATAAATAAATAAACAAATGTGTACCATTTTGGTCGACCAGTTTTTGCCATTTAGTCAAAATGTATGCTTTAAATCTTATTTTTATTTCTATTTAGTATAATTACTTCAATGAAGAAAATAATGCATATTTACCTAACTAGCCTAAAACTAGGCTATAGTTAATTTTTAAACTGGTTTTGGAGGGATCTTATAATATTAAAACTGAAATTTTAGTTCAATGAGCTAATAAATAGGCTTGCTTACAATTATTTGCCAATTGTTTTCATAATTTTTGAAAATAATCTTAAATTTTCTTATATAAATCTGCAAATGAAAGGTCATATTCAAGACAAATAGATAGTCTATATAATTATTTGTAGTCTCCGGACCATTTAACCAACTATTACACATTACAATAAAGTCTTAAAGCTGTTTAAAAGCTTATGCGCCTAAATATATGCTACATTTGTATTTAAAATCTGATTTGGAGTGAGAATCTTAAATAATTTTCATTACTATAAATGATCATTAAACTGAAATTTGAGTTCAATGAGCTCATAAATATACTTAGACTTATTTTAATAATGTTTGAAAATAATTTTGAATTTACTTATAAAAATTTGCAAACGATTATGACCTTTCAAATCAAATACACTTTTCGTAGTCTCCGGATGATTTAAGCAATTATTAAACCATAAAAAGGCCTTTAAGCCTAAAAGCTTGCTATGTTTGTTTTTAAAATCTCATTTCGAGTGGGAAACAGAATTTATTTTCATTTAATTTCAGCGTGAATAGCAATTTATAATTTTCTGTTCTTATTGAGGAGTGTCGGTCTATAATATTATAAGCTGGAGTCTGCTCTCGGAAGTAATAATATATGCGGCTCTCTGTGCTATTGAAAAACTAAAATTTTATCAAAAAAAATGTATTTATAGAAAATA
>NW_017536653.1:285098-334736 GCF_001853355.1 Bactrocera latifrons | reverse complement strand
GTGATACTGTGTTCGATGGGAAACATCAAGAAGCCTTCTGTCGTAGTCCAGAGTGCAGTGTTCTAACAAATTCGCAGCTTCCGTGTCTGCGTCTTACTACATCCAGGCGATCATATTGGTGCGGCGTAGTAAAGGATTTCTTCAGTCTCAGAGGCAGCGTCGATTTTCTCGTCGAGTTCTCAAATAGCGTTGTGTGATTGACTGTGTCAAAGACTTTTGGCAAGTCCAACGATACGAGGATCGTCCCCCCGTCCATCTTTGCATGTATGACACAAAGTGCTTTTCGGAAGCCATGCTAGTGGCTTGCTAGGCTCAGGTGGTATATGAAGTTCGGCAGTAATAAGGCAAGTGTATTCACTACTGGAGAGAAGAAAGTTATAGAACGATAGGACTCCCCTTTTTGAGCAGGTTTCAGTAGGGCGACAACTCTTCCGATTTTGCTCACATATAATATATTTGAAGAGTGGTCAGCATCGGCATGTCAATTTCATGGATTTGGAGGATTTTGTTTTGCTGATTAAATTGTAAAATCTGTGTCTAAAGGCCTGATGATGATATATCCTATATATGGCTATATCCATTACATGTATGACACCTAGTCGAGGTGGAGTTTTGATGGAGCCTTTTGGCGTAGCAGAAAAATTAATCCGGGCCCGGGTTGGACTCACTGCCAGCACTAGTCAGGTGATTACGAAGCAACTCTGCTGCCAAGCATTGCTCCAATGATGACATACTTATAATAAGACTTACCGATCTAAACGGATTCCATCTCCGAAATAACAATCCTTGGCCCGATAAAATCCGGCTCAATTCCAGAAACTTAGAACCGGCTGTTGTGGGAATTGTATTGAGTTTGTCATGACAAAAAATCGTTAAGGAATTTGACATGGCTTAATGGTCGAGGCAACGCTGAAAAATTGCCCGGATCGGAAAATTAAAACATATACATATGTAACTACCATTCAAATCTAAATCTAGTGTAATCGGCTCCCAGAACTGTAAACAAGTTTTTCTCAAAATACTGTTTTCAGAGTCCGTGGGAAAACTGCTTCGAAACGGCTTGACTTATCGGCTTGAAATTTTTATATGATCTTCTTTGATATAGTTCTCAGGTAATTATCGAAATAAAAATATTTTCAGAATAATTTCAATTTTTTATATCACGAAGTTAACACCTTTCACAAAAAAAGTACTTTTTTGGATTTTGGATTTGAGATAGTTTTTAGCAGAAACATTTTCCTGATCGCCAAGTTCATTTTTCCTCGTGTGCCTAGCAGGTCGACAACCAGTTCTTTCAAGATCGTCAGATCCTTTTGGCCTAGAACTATTTGCTTTTAGCAAAATGCACCTTACCCTAATCGTATGGGTTCTTACTGGACTCTGTCTAAAAGGTATTAATGCGGTGAGGCTAAAAATTTTATCGGGCGCTAGYTGTCAAAGTTGTATGGAAAAGACTGAAGTGGAAGCATGCAGGCACTGTCTCCTCCATTAACTAACTTTTGAAAAACTGAATCGGACACATCGCGGCGAACCAGGAGACAAAGCCGAAGCTGATGTTAGCCGTCTCATCAAATTCGTGATAGGCTCAAAACGTTTTCTCGGTTTGTAAGGGTCTAATGATTCATTATATAGAAGGTTTTAGGTACCACAACGAATCGGAGTTTAATCTGTTCATATCCTTAGACTTCTTAAACTAACCTAACATAAAGTTGAAAATCGTAATACCACAAAAAATGTTAAACTTGACAACACTTCAACCGCAATAGACGCTCGATTTGAAAAACTCATTTTCGGGAAAATGACGACCCACGCGCCTCGATATTTTAGCGGTTTAGACAGTGAAAAAATCTTAGACCAACCTACCCCTTAAGGTATTTGATTATTGTGTATCAGRCTATTAAGAAGGCATTCTGAAAACTACACTTACCTAACCTCGAATTTAACTAAAAGTCACCCAATTGAAGGATATTTGTCTAGTGAAATATTTAAATAATTTAAAACGCCGTTGGTTTGTTGTTGTTTTTTTTTTTAACTATTACAATATGATTTTTATTTAGCACTTTTTTGGGTGTATGAAGAGAAAAACTGCAGTTATTTGCGGTAATTATAATATATTCAGCAATCTTAATAAATATGATTTTTCGTCAAATCATTAATTAAACTAATTTCCAAACATTTATATATATATATAAGCATATGTATCTTAATCTTTGCAACTGTTATGTAAAATTTTGTCATTGTTCGACGATTTCCTACACAGTCTTCCCTCAAAATATGTCCAAAATATAAAACAAAAACAACAAATGTTCTGAAGKTAGTCGGAGTTAAAGGCCGGTTAATTTGTGTCCCATCTGYTTGCGCGTTGCGTGTGCGCTTAGCTTCTTAGTCGCCGCCAGCACTGCCAGCACAGTTGTTATTCTTGTTTACCGTGCGGCGTTTGCGCCTTCATCACTGCGGACCTTGATTTTGTGCCATTTGCGGGTAACCAGGACCGACTGGCGATGGGCCCATCTGACCCATTTGCTGCATCGGCNTGCGCCTTCATCACTGCGGACCTTGATTTTGTGCCATTTGCGGGTAACCAGGACCGACTGGCGATGGGCCCATCTGACCCATTTGCTGCATCGGCGAGTGCATCATMGGATTCGGACTGGAACCCACCACTTGGCCGACCGGTGGTCCAATATTCTAGYGCAGAAAGATGCAAAGAAATTAGTATAAGTTTGAATATTTAGCAACTTACAGCTAGGCGCTCACCTGATTTGGCGGCGGCACGTCGTTTGGCAGCTGCAGATTGGTTAGCAAATCCAAAACGGCTGGGAAGAGCGAGCACTGGCCATGCTGAACGCTGAATTCGGTGAAGCGGCGCAACAATGCGCTGGCGGCATTCATGGCCGGTGACTGCACCTGTTCTCGCCGCTCAACCAACTGCGTAATATTCGAAGTTAGATCGTAAACCATTGGCAACAGCAACGTGGGGCTATCCTTCCACTCTTTGCCCTTGTATGGTATGCGTGTGATTTGCAACTGGAAGCCAAACAAATCAACAACCATGCAATTACGAAATGGATTTATGGCAAAAAACAACAATACTTACGAAAAAGAGAATCTTTAACTTGCAGATATAGATGCCCGGCGTACCAATTGGTATGATCGCCGCCRATGGTGGCACGCGCATGCAGAATTGCAAGGCCCACTTCAGTTGATCGCCCATTACCTCGGGCTTGAGGTCGAGGCGCATAATTTGCACAAAGTCCTTGAGTACTTGGCCCGGACAGCTCAGCACGCGACAGAAAGCAGTCATAGCGTTCGGCCGATATGGTGGCGCCACCACACGCAAATCGAAGAACTGTTCCAGCACTAACAAATCATCGGCGCTCAGCTGGAATGGTTGCTTGCCATCCGGTGTGGGTGGTGTCGGCAAATGCTGTGCCTTCAAATGCAACGACTCCATGTGCATTTGATTTAGCATCACCTGGAATTGCAGGCCGTCCACCTTGAAGAGCACCATGCCGGGCTCATTGGAATTGAGTGGCGTAATCGATTCGTCACCTTGTATGTGCCGTTGCAGCATGCGACGCATGAATACACAACCCAAAAAGCGTTCCAATGGACTAATTTCCGGACCAGTGATATCTTTGTTGGGATGCGGACTGGGCCGACAYAGCGTCTCCAATGCTTCGTGCGTGAGTACCGTGGGCACTGCGCCGGCCCACGAACGATTCGAGGGCACACGTGACATAGCCGAAGAGGTGCCTGTGTTGCCGCCAGAGTTGCCGCTTGGTTTATGCTCCGGACTCTGACCCGGACGTGGTGATGGCCGCGGCATGCTTGGSGAACCGGGCCAATTTGTGTTAGCCGGTGACATGGCGGTAAACGGTGAATCCTGATGGCCCTGCATATACAATGTATTCGGACCGGGRCTGTGGGCCATATGTGGGCTTGGTTGTGGATTTAGTGGTGATGATGGCATAAGACCACCGGGTGATGGATGTGGCATGTGGTGTGCGGGTGGTGAGGTTAAATTGAAATTCGGATGATTTGGATTGTTACCACCGCCAGCGTTGGCAGATGGATGTGGACTCGCTGGCGTGTGTGGATTTGAGCTGGATGGTGGAGTATGAGGTGCGGGAAAACGCAAACCACTGTCGCGTGGTGACTGTGGACCACGCATRCCACCACTTGTAAAAGGTGATGAACCACCGGCGCCAGCGCCAGACACACTGCCCGGACCACAGTAGTTGTCCTCCATACCTAAAGGAGAGGGTGGATTGTCATCCTCACTTTGTGAACGACCACGATACACGGCATTTTCATCGACATGTTTCAAGAGGAAACCCTAAAAAATTAGAGAGCCATTTTTAGAAATCTTTCACGTAATGAACCGTTAATGGACTCACTTTCAACCCTTGTATTGGTGTGAACTCATCAATCAAATTACGATCGAAGCGCGAGTATGCGCCATCGCGAATCGATACTAAACGGCCATTGCGCATGCGTATCTCCAGGCAGTAAATAGCTTGATATGTCAAACGTATGAGACAGGGCGACTGCGGTAGTATGCAAAACGACAAGATAGGTACTTGCGGCCGCTGTGTATATGAAATGAAATATATATATTATATATATGTATAAGTAATCGTAAAAAGATACATACTGGTATGCCCAGAAGTGGTATGATGGGCAGCTTGGAAATGGAACTCAGCGGAGTGTATGTTTCATGCAGTATTTGCACAATTTGGGTAAGATTATGCTGACGATTCAGGTGCGAGGCTAACTGGTCGCGCATCATAGAATGTGCGTTCACCGCCGAAATGCCGCCAACGTATATCAAACGGAAGCCATTCGTTTGTGCGCACCAAGAAATGTTGCAAGTGACTTCCTTCTTAGGTCCATAGCCCAACAGAACATTCATGTAATTGTACGACTTAACGCTAACCATATCGGCGAGGTTCAGACGCTCTAGAAGGAAAAGTAAATAATTATTTTGATAAAAACATGAAAAAAAAGAGTTAACTTCGGCTGCACCAAAGCTTTTATATAAAAACCCTTCACAAGTGAATTTCTTATAACATAAAAGCGTACAAACAGAAATTTATATTTATTTTGATGTTGTTGTTGTTCTAGCGGGCACCTTGTCGCCATTTGGATGGTAAGGATTAGCTAAGTTGTTGTCGACGTCCATATTGGTGCGGCGTAGTTAGGGATCGGCCGGCCGATTGCCTTGTAAGTTGCCAACAACTTTTCTTTGTCCTTTCCCCATGTGCTGCCGGCTAGCGACTTGAGAATTTTGTTGCGGCAATGTACTTTAGTAATAATCGCGGTCGTGTGAAGAGTAAAAGAGCACAGGCTGTCGAGTTATTAACAGTCGAATTATCGACTAGTCAAGTCTGTACTCCTTCGTCCAGTTTGTGAATATGGTCGCTGACGTCTCAGTTGGGGAGAATGTTAGGTTCGGTGCAGCGAGGATGCGAAAAAGGTCAGGGAGATAGCCGTTTACATTTGATTGGTCAATTTGTATGACAGGTATATCCCAAGGTGATTCAATATATGCGAATTCGCCGAATGAGCAACTTTTAGGGATCAATATCTCAAAAACTAAGGGACTCCTACACATACATATATACAACAGAACAGACAGTATAATTACTTACTATTTTTCACATGCTCGGCGAAATTAAAAACCAACGTGTAAAGGTAGACAATCTTCGACCAGTCGCGCAATAAATCGTCAACGGTCTTCACGAAATCATGATTTGCCTGCTCGTACGTCAAATAAACTGTACGACNTGCGCCTTCATCACTGCGGACCTTGATTTTGTGCCATTTGCGGGTAACCAGGACCGACTGGCGATGGGCCCATCTGACCCATTTGCTGCATCGGCGAGTGCATCATMGGATTCGGACTGGAACCCACCACTTGGCCGACCGGTGGTCCAATATTCTAGYGCAGAAAGATGCAAAGAAATTAGTATAAGTTTGAATATTTAGCAACTTACAGCTAGGCGCTCACCTGATTTGGCGGCGGCACGTCGTTTGGCAGCTGCAGATTGGTTAGCAAATCCAAAACGGCTGGGAAGAGCGAGCACTGGCCATGCTGAACGCTGAATTCGGTGAAGCGGCGCAACAATGCGCTGGCGGCATTCATGGCCGGTGACTGCACCTGTTCTCGCCGCTCAACCAACTGCGTAATATTCGAAGTTAGATCGTAAACCATTGGCAACAGCAACGTGGGGCTATCCTTCCACTCTTTGCCCTTGTATGGTATGCGTGTGATTTGCAACTGGAAGCCAAACAAATCAACAACCATGCAATTACGAAATGGATTTATGGCAAAAAACAACAATACTTACGAAAAAGAGAATCTTTAACTTGCAGATATAGATGCCCGGCGTACCAATTGGTATGATCGCCGCCRATGGTGGCACGCGCATGCAGAATTGCAAGGCCCACTTCAGTTGATCGCCCATTACCTCGGGCTTGAGGTCGAGGCGCATAATTTGCACAAAGTCCTTGAGTACTTGGCCCGGACAGCTCAGCACGCGACAGAAAGCAGTCATAGCGTTCGGCCGATATGGTGGCGCCACCACACGCAAATCGAAGAACTGTTCCAGCACTAACAAATCATCGGCGCTCAGCTGGAATGGTTGCTTGCCATCCGGTGTGGGTGGTGTCGGCAAATGCTGTGCCTTCAAATGCAACGACTCCATGTGCATTTGATTTAGCATCACCTGGAATTGCAGGCCGTCCACCTTGAAGAGCACCATGCCGGGCTCATTGGAATTGAGTGGCGTAATCGATTCGTCACCTTGTATGTGCCGTTGCAGCATGCGACGCATGAATACACAACCCAAAAAGCGTTCCAATGGACTAATTTCCGGACCAGTGATATCTTTGTTGGGATGCGGACTGGGCCGACAYAGCGTCTCCAATGCTTCGTGCGTGAGTACCGTGGGCACTGCGCCGGCCCACGAACGATTCGAGGGCACACGTGACATAGCCGAAGAGGTGCCTGTGTTGCCGCCAGAGTTGCCGCTTGGTTTATGCTCCGGACTCTGACCCGGACGTGGTGATGGCCGCGGCATGCTTGGSGAACCGGGCCAATTTGTGTTAGCCGGTGACATGGCGGTAAACGGTGAATCCTGATGGCCCTGCATATACAATGTATTCGGACCGGGRCTGTGGGCCATATGTGGGCTTGGTTGTGGATTTAGTGGTGATGATGGCATAAGACCACCGGGTGATGGATGTGGCATGTGGTGTGCGGGTGGTGAGGTTAAATTGAAATTCGGATGATTTGGATTGTTACCACCGCCAGCGTTGGCAGATGGATGTGGACTCGCTGGCGTGTGTGGATTTGAGCTGGATGGTGGAGTATGAGGTGCGGGAAAACGCAAACCACTGTCGCGTGGTGACTGTGGACCACGCATRCCACCACTTGTAAAAGGTGATGAACCACCGGCGCCAGCGCCAGACACACTGCCCGGACCACAGTAGTTGTCCTCCATACCTAAAGGAGAGGGTGGATTGTCATCCTCACTTTGTGAACGACCACGATACACGGCATTTTCATCGACATGTTTCAAGAGGAAACCCTAAAAAATTAGAGAGGCATTTTTAGAAATCTTTCACGTAATRAACCGTTAATGGACYYACTTTCAACCCTTGTATTGGTGTGAACTCATCAATCAAATTACGATCGAAGCGCGAGTATGCGCCATCGCGAATCGATACTAAACGGCCATTGCGCATGCGTATCTCCAGGCAGTAAATAGCTTGATATGTCAAACGTATGAGACAGGGCGACTGCGGTAGTATGCAAAACGACAAGATAGGTACTTGCGGCCGCTGTGTATATGAAATGAAATATATATATTATATATATGTATAAGTAATCGTAAAAAGATACATACTGGTATGCCCAGAAGTGGTATGATGGGCAGCTTGGAAATGGAACTCAGCGGAGTGTATGTTTCATGCAGTATTTGCACAATTTGGGTAAGATTATGCTGACGATTCAGGTGCGAGGCTAACTGGTCGCGCATCATAGAATGTGCGTTCACCGCCGAAATGCCGCCAACGTATATCAAACGGAAGCCATTCGTTTGTGCGCACCAAGAAATGTTGCAAGTGACTTCCTTCTTAGGTCCGTAGCCCAGCAGAACATTCATGTAATTGTACGACTTAACGCTAACCATATCGGCGAGGTTCAGACGCTCTAGAAGGAAAAGTAAATAATTATTTTGATAAAAACATGAAAAAAAAGAGTTAACTTCGGCTGCACCAAAGCTTTTATATAAAAACCCTTCACAAGTGAATTTCTTATAACGTAAAAGCGTACAAACAGAAATTTATATTTATTTTGATGTTGTTGTTGTTGTTGTTCTAGCGGGCCCCTTGTCGCCATTTGGATGGTAAGGATTAGCTAAGTTGTCGTCGACGTCCATATTGGTGCGGCGTAGTTAGGGATCGGCCGGCCGATTGCTGTAAGTTGCCAACAACTTTTCTTTGTCCTTTCCCCATGTGCTGCCGGCTAGCGACTTGAGAATTTTGTTGCGGCAATGTACTTTGGTAATAATCGCGGTCGTGTGAAGAGTAAAAGAGCACAGGCTGTCGAGTTATTAACAGTCGAATTATCGACTAGTCAAGTCTGTACTCCTTCGTCCAGTTTGTGAATATGGTCGCTGACGTCTCAGTTGGGGAGAATGTTAGGTTCGGTGCAGCGAGGATGCGAAAAAGGTCAGGGAGATAGCCGTTTACATTTGATTGGTCAATTTGTATGACAGGTATATCCCAAGGTGATTCAATATATGCGAATTCGCCGAATGAGCAACTTTTAGGGATCAATATCTCAAAAACTAAGGGACTCCTACACATACATATATACAACAGAACAGACAGTATAATTACTTACTATTTTTCACATGCTCGGCGAAATTAAAAACCAACGTGTAAAGGTAGACAATCTTCGACCAGTCGCGCAATAAATCGTCAACGGTCTTCACGAAATCATGATTTGCCTGCTCGTACGTCAAATAAACTGTACGACGATTGCCTTGCTCYTTTTGATGGGTRCTCTGCAGCGGTGTGCTGTAAAATACGAACTCGACACCCCAATTGCGCATTTGGTTKGATTTGTTCATTTGCGAACGTATGGATATCGAGAGCAAACGCTTCAATAGATCATTCATGATCGGTTTCTCCAGAACTGGCAATGACGAACTGGTGGAATTCTGTAGAAAATAAATATATATAGTAACTAGGTACATATTTCGAGTATAAAATGATGTGCTCAAATATACCTTTTGATCTTGTGGCTGCTGACCCGGCATGGGGAGCGCAAGTATCTTCAGTACCAGCGACGCTGCATTSGCTTCTACTTGCAGGCCGCTATGTGGTATTTCGCGACGCGATAACTCCTGCGCTAAATTCAAGAACGGTATTTTTTCATCGCACATGGCAATGACATGCGCCAATTCGGGTATAAAGTAAGCTGGATAAATTGTTTTTTGTTGCTTGGCAGGCGGGCCGATTTCGCTGTTTGCTTTGCGCTTATGTGGTGGCAATTCTATGCATAGACGATGAAAATAGACAACGCCAATAAATAGAAAATAAATATATGAAGATAAAAAGTGAAATTAATAACTACCATCGACATCGGTTCCAGGTCCGTGTGTGGCCACGAAGGTGTCGAATTCTATTAGACGCAATAATTTTGTATAAACCTTAGGMACCTCTGCGCTAACAGTGGGTGGATGTGGCGGTGGATTAGAACTGGAAACCAAACGTGTATTTTGTGCTTCCTCAGTTGTCACGTCCGCCTCAGTGGTYTGATATGCAACAAAGCCCAAATGAAAAGTGTATTCCATTTCGTTCGGCGTGTTGGATTTCTCTTTTAGTTCCACAACCTAGAAACAAACAAAAATATAATGTCATTTGGTTGCTCTTTAKGTATGAATATACAGTCACTTGCAATTATAACATTAGGATGACGATGCAGTTTGACATAAATTTTATGTCGGCCTGGTTGCATGAGCGGATTGTCRGGCAGCGAAAGAAAAGGTAATGTTTCTGTGGTAGCTGCCGGTAAATGTTGCAAGGTTTTTTCGCAACGACGATGAGTTATCCAAAATCTGCAAAACAGAATAGCAGTGTTGAAGTTTACATCATTACAMTACATGTACTATATACATATATGCATGTATATATATAAATATGAATAAAATATATATGAGTGAATCATATGTATACTATATATATGGAATATTTTCGAAGAAAATGTGTGTAAATTAAATTTGTTACCTCAACTCAGACATGATTTGCTGTAATTTACTTCGATCGCCATTCAAGCAAGCTTGCATTTCCGGCATGATGGGGCAGTCTAAATGCTTTGGCACGTGACATCTTAGCATGCCGGTGTGTGTGTCAATAGTTATATGCACTTGTTCAGCACGCAAACAAGGCGTCAGCACTGGCACAGTCAATATAGCGGGAGTTCCTTGTAAATTGACTACCAAAATACGAAGTTATTATGAATATATTTTTATTTTATAAAGATTACAYAATTTTATGCAATTACACTCACAGTCGACATCTTTCAAAAAYGACTGGAACTCCAATTTTAGATCATTGAGTCGTGAAACGGAACGTATATACACCGTATACACAATTAAACGCTCCATCGAAAGATGATCGGAACGTACTGCACGATCAGCGACCTCTGCCGACTCCTTTGCGCCCAGTGAGGGTACGTGTACAACAGCAAGTGGTCGTCCGATTTCATTAGGATCCGATTGTACGGTTAAACGATAGCCCAACTCAGATTTCGAATCTTTACTGGTAAGTTCTCGCCAATAGGATACTGTTATTTTTACGCCAGGTACGTACTCCTCTACATTAATATTGTCATCTAAACGTTCATAACTTAGCCGCAGTGTTTGTGTRTAAAGTACTTCTAGTTGCAGCGATTGACAAAAATAGTGCAGACAATTGTAAACTTCGCTAAGTGCATTTGGATTTTCTACCAAGCGTGCTTGAATAAGTTGATGAATATAATTTACTTGCAACTGATGGACCARTGCTTTGCCATCTAAGAAATAATTAAATAAGACAAAATGTATATGAATGATTAAAAAATTATGAAAAAATCGTTATACCGCCAGTTTCTTTGTCCTCAACAAGTATGTCGATATCCAAAAGTCGCCATGGTACATTGTTGCCATCCCCCATGACAGTTAGCGAAACATTAAATTCGTGCTTTACTTCAAAGGTTACACGTCCATTTTTGATCTAATACAAATAATTTTGCAAATATAAAAAAAATTGCTTTCTGTTTTTTATTTGTATTTACCTTAAATTCTCTCATTTGCGGTAGCAACTTGCCGGTAACTAACCGATGTTGTATTACTTGATTTAGTCTTAAAAGCGTTTGTTTCTTTTCAGCAGGAGTTATGGGATCTGGTGGCACAATGCGTTCGCGTATACATGTGGGAAGGCGGTTATATGTACCTGTAGTAAGTACCTCAACAGCTGCAGGGATATGAAAATTTGGTAGACGCGCTCGTATTAGTGTCTCACGAGACATGCGGGCCAACATATCAGCAGTTTCAATAAAAAGCATATTTTGTTTGTCCAGGAAGCTCATTATATTCTGTCAATAAGAAAAACATTATCAATATATCCATACATAAATACAAAATTTGAATTAAAACGACTTATTTATACTTACGGCCGATTTATCTACTTTAGAAACTGAATTCGCCCATTTGACCAAAGAAATCAGACGTATAAATAGCTGCCGCGTTCGTGCGGAAAAATTGTAAATTTCGATTTTTCGCTCCATGTCCGTTTTTCGCGGAAGCCTATTAGCCACAAAAATTAATATATTAAGATATCAATATATATGTACGTAATGGAAGTYGAAAATAAGTACTCATAATAAAATTTACTTACAGTTCAGCAAGCACAGTAAGATCATGATAAGTTCTTTGTATAATAAAATCAATTAGTACTGCAAGTGAAATTGTGTTCATACGTGGACCRCCCTCCTGACCGGAGGGTAGATAACCAGCCATCGGACCTTGAAATTTTCCCTCCAAGGGCTGGGGCGCCGGTGCCATATTGTAGTTAAAACAATGTGCACAATTTTAGAATTGGCACTTTTCTTTATTACACTATTCGCTTAAGAAATATTTGATTTGTGAACTAAAATAAATKATAGTATATATGTTATGTAGTATGCATCATTAACTTTCCAAATGAATGATTTGGTTTCCTTTTGTCGGTACTTTACTAAAAAAATATATATAAACATCCAATGTACTCAATAATCAAGAGATATTCAATACAGCTTTGTAGTTATATTTTTAGTTTATCTTTCACTGTTCTGATTAATTGTGTGCATTTTATTATTATCACCACCTAACTAATAATTTTCTACAATCACAGAAAATAATTGAAAATATTTTCACAAGACGCGACGAAAAATTAATACGAGGCACGCTGAAATGTCATTTTGCTACCTGTCAAAAAATGCACTTATTGTTGCCGGACTATTTTAATTATAATATACGTATGAGTAARAGTAAGAGTAAGTTCAGAAACACCAACTTTTGTGGCAGCAACTCCTACGTTTGGGCATGGAAAAAGGGAGAGCACCGATAACAGGGCCAGCTTTTGTGCAAATTACCGCTTCTGCGACATGGAGCCTGAAACTCTAGAACACTTTTGCAGATGCAGGATAAAAGCTATAGGGTACATATTTCCAAATAGCATCACATCGCCTCAATAGCACCAAGAAATATATTGCAGTTTATCAATATGGTGGGTCTAAGGTAGTTATTCGACTTAGGACAGCTTAAGTTGGCGGTTATTTATCTTACTCAAATGTGCATAGGCTTTGTGGCACATCACATAAGAGCTTGCCAATTCACTCACCTGTCAAAAAAAGGCATACACTTAAAGGCGTATGTGTAAGGATTCAATTTTACCCTCAAAATTTTGTTAAACTATAACAAATTTTATTTTGCAATATTGGCAACACTGTTTGTACCAGCTGGATTTATTACAAAATTTTAGGTTTGTCATTTGCGACACAAATTAGGAAATACTATCTTTCTAATTTTGTTGTTTTGAGTTCACTGTAGTCATTTTGATTTACTAATTGTGCATAATTAAATCACATTGTTGAAAAGTGAACTCTGACCTTACAGCAATGGGTTTTTTTAGTTACGTGTTTGGACCCAAATTATATCAGGAGTATGGTTTGGATAAGGTAAATATATCTATATATAGAGAAATCTATCTWTAGTTTTCTAAAACACGTAAACATAATCTGATTTTTAGAGACTTTACGAGCCTGGTGGCTTGGAGCGCTTTGGTGATCAAATAATATCTACGGTAAGTTTTCTCAGCAGTAWATTAATGTGTTAACATCTTCAGGCATACATATATTTTACACAATTTAACTAGTGGCTATATATGATGTTTACATTTATGTATATGATTTTTTCAATTACAGCTTTCTTTAATGTGGAATATTAGTTATTATACGTCACCGTTTATAGTGACTTTCTTGTATAAAAGAGGCTATTTGGTGGCAGATTCAATTTCGTCGTTCGCCAAATTCACTACCAGTATTGGTATTATTGTTGTTATAACACTGTGTATCCGTGGTTTCGGTCGTACACAGTCCAAATCATATGTAAAAATGATTAGGGCAATTGAAATGTCCAAGCTATCTTCTGATGAAGAAACAAAGCGTGYACTTCGAAAGTTTGATTTTGATTTCAGTTCATGGCAGGTAGACTTCGATGCACGTAGTGTGCAAGGGTGAGAGTACCGTGATTGAAATTAAGAAACAAAATAATTCTAACAATCATTTCAGAGATGACAAGAAAAGACAATTGTTATCTGCCAGTAGCCGCGACAGCCGTCAATTGAGATTTGCTAATTTACCTTGCAAACTTGCAGCTTATTTTGCCATTCACACTTTTGGAATTAGAATGATTTATCCTGGATACATAAAAATATTACAAAATTATTTAAGTAAGCATTATTTTATAAAAAAAAAGTAGGCTTCATAAACATTTATTATCTCTATTTGCAGATAGTTTTTTGATAGAAGGACGAGCAAAATTGGTTGAGGAGCACAATGCCGTGAGATACAAAGTAAAAACCGTTGATTACAATGAGATCGACAGCATTTTTGTAGACAACCGTCAAAACAGCCTAAATGGCAATACCCTTGTAATTTGTTCCGAAGGTTTGTTCTTTATTTTTTTAAATTTCGCTTAAAAGTTTAAAGCCCATTGCTAATAATACTTTTGATTCGTTTACGTAAAATTTTAAAGGAAATGCCGCTTWCTATGAAATCGGTATAATGAGTACCCCACTCTCGCTAAAATATTCGGTATTAGGTTGGAATCATCCTGGTTTTGCCGGTAGCACTGGTGCACCGTATCCCGAACAAGACAAAAACGGCATTGATGCTGTTGTGCAATTAGCAATTCATCGTCTTGGTTTCGCTGTTGAAGACATCATTTTGTATGGTTGGAGTATTGGTGGTGTGAGCACATTGTGGGCATCAAATTTATATCCCGACGTCAAAGGAGTGGTACGCATTATGTAATAATACATTCATTCTGTGAAATTTATGTCCATATTTATTTAGATTTTGGACGCAACATTCGATGATATATTGTATCTGGCTCAATCGCGAATGCCTGAGAGCTTATCGGGCATTGTCAGACTTGCTATACGAGAATATTGCAATTTAAATAATGTGGAATCTATACAAAATTATAACGGACCAATATCTCTTATACGTCGCACGGAGGATGAAATTATTTCAGAGTATGTTGACTTTTGCTGATACCATTTAGTTGCAGTTTACTATTCATATTAATTACTTTTTCAAATTACAYAGGGATAATCGAATTGAAACAAATCGTGGCAACTACTTAGTTCTAACTCTTCTAAAGTATCGTTATCCGTCAATATTTCAAACGAGTCAGCTAACACGGATGAAGAAACTTCTATCACGTCCTGTGGATCCGAAGAACTTTTCAAGTAATTTATTCTACTAATAAGTTGATTTTTTGACTACTGTTTTTGTACTCCAAAGGAATCATATCAATAATATGCCATCATTTCAAATTTTAGTAACCAATGACGGTCTCTGTATGTCACGGCTCATAACGTATGCTTCCGATCAAGGTAAATCATTTCCAATGCAAATTGGTAAGGATTACCCAGAGGAAACGCGCGACCAAATGGCCGATTTCTTAGTGAGCATTCGGAAATATTATTATTTTCGAGATTTATAATTTCTTGTTATTTTTTGTTGCAGCTGAGGAAGCATTTTCGTGACTACAAATCTACACATTGCACCCCATTACCCAAAGATTATTTCGACATTCCTTGGGACATTCCCACTGAAAACGGTTTTGTTTTTACTTAATTTACTTTACGAATTTGCCATGACAGACGATGAGCAAAATCATTAATTGTACACAAAGCCGAAAAGTACTAAATACCGTTACCATTGCTAGTCGGTAGACATGTTTTGGTTTTGTATACGATGAGTATGAAGGCATTTAGTTTTTACTTTATCAATATATTATTGTCTAAGTTAGGTAACAAGTTTTATTTTTTGGAGCGCTGTCATAATGAAATTTTAATAAAAATGACAGTGTATACATATATAAAATAAATAATGTWAAAAATTAAACCGAATTAAATGACAAAAACAAAAAAAATTAAAAACGTTAAAATTTGTTTCAAAACAGTTAAAGCGATATTCTATTTTCATTCGTTTTCTTTCTTTTGTAATCTGCTTTCTTACCAAACTCAATATGAATACTAGAAACATATACAAGTGGTTAGTTCTATTATCGGCAGTCTCATTAGCCAGCTGCTTTTGGAGTAATCGTGTTATAGAAGAATTTATAAATAGTTTTTCAAACGTTGCAGAGGTATTTACACCTACAGCAAGCCCTTACTGTGTGACTTATATTTTTGCTCAACATCCAGGATGATGAATGTGATCAACCCGATTCGTGTGATGAGATGCAAGTAATGTTGCATCTGGCTTGCATTCGTGTAACAAGTCCTGAACGAATATTACTCTTATTAACATGGAACTCATTATCTAAGGCTTGCGCTAAAACATCTAATGTGGTGCAACACATTAACGAGACTCTAACAGATTGTGTACCACTGCCAACAACGAATTTGTATATGCGTTTATATCGGGCTTTGATATTCTTCTATGGACAAATGTGTGGCTCAGCTGAAACCAAGTCGAAACGTTGGTAAACCAACATGGTCTCCATCTATGAAATTACATTAAATAAAAACTCTACACAATTATTCTATTTGATATGCAGATTTAGAAAAGTATCACAGCTGCGTAACGGAACTTCGCGACGATCTAATWGATTGCGAGGGCCCTGCTGATTGGTTTGAGAAACGCAGTAAAACCTATGTTTGCAGGTGATGATGCAATCTTAGTGCAATTATCAGCATATATAGAAAAAATTCACACAAACAGGTACACTATAATGCACTGGAAGACCTAGGATAGTTAAAACATGTTATTTAATATGAATATGAATCCAAAGACTTTCACCTTCGCGCGGGTTGACTTTTCAAATCAATGGAATACACTACAATATAAACTAGCAAAAATAACTAGTTGATTTATTGCATAAATTATATTTTGGTTGGTGACACTTTTTAACTAAATTATATACTTGGTTGTTTTGTATAAAGATTAGTTTCTTCTTTTGTAACTGCTTTTATTATTTTACAAAAAAGTAATATTTTGTAGACTATGAAAAGTTACGTTGTCATATACATATAAAACATAAGAAATATTTTTTGGTGCAAAAACTTTTAGAAGTAATTAGGTTTTTTGTTTTTAATATTAATTTTTTCTTAAATTCTAGATTTGCAATAAATTTAAAATAATGTTTTACAATCTTTTATTCTCTACGTTAAGATTTATATGCAAAAGTTAAATGTACACTTCAGTTAGACGATACGTTCTTTCTACATACATATGTTGACCCGAATTTTGTGTAAACCTTTTACTCTTTCTGAATAACTTTGAGGATTAAAATTACAATTGAAAATTKTTTATACGAAATCCTAAAATAATAATTTTAGTCCGAAATATTTAACATTTTGTAGGCAATTCACAGAAATTATTAATTGTAATTATGTCAGAGCGGCAATGCTATGCGGTCTGAAGCCAGCGCGATTGCTCCGAAGTTTTGCGGCCGAAGTTATAAACAAAGCGCTTTTGGTAAGTTATGGTAGTTTTGTTTTAAATTCTTATAAAATAGTTTTATAAATATTAATATATGTTTTCTATTTCAATTATAAATCTTTTATTACTATCATAGTCCAAGTGCCCGGTGTCATCTACGTTGCCACACGTGAAAAATCCGATGTCAGATGGTGGCAGTAGAAGCTTCCCAAACGTTTCTCTTGCTCAAGTTCATATATTTTTACTAGCTTTTATGTTACAATGTTTAATGCAATAACAAATATTATTACAGAAACAAAACCAAAAATTGACGAATTTCTTGATTTCTTCTAAGAATTCTTTTTGGAACCGCCAAAGCCAGAAAATCCCATAATAGCTGCCATATCATCAGATAAACCGCCACCCAATAGATCGGTATCACTGGCTTTCCTTTTACGCTCTTTTCGTTTTTCTTTTCGATGCTCCTTGTAACGTTCTTCCTCCTCTTTAGCTTCACGTAGGCGCCTTTCCAACTCATAATCTTTTTGTTTTTCTTCCATCTTTTTTTTGTTCGCTTGAAATCGTTCTTTTACTTGATCGACGGTACTGCGCTCAACTTTCATGGACATGCCCAAATTACGTTGATGTTTTTTTCCATTKATATGATCAAGAAAATTAATTGAGTCTTTAACGACACAATCGCATACATTACAATAGTAGCCACCAGATTGTGAGGTAGGAGTGTTTTTGTTTATAACAACGCTTTTTCCGAGTTTACTGTCAAGATCGACTTTGTAGTCCCGCCGCTTTAGGTTCTCGCGTTGTATGGGCTCTATAAGTTAAAAAAAATTGTTACTCTCAACTTCTATGAAGTTCTTCTTCTATGATATTTACAATATCTAATTATCATTATATATATAAAAAATATAACCTTCATCCTTGGGATTTGCCTTAGCTGTCTGGTTTTGTAACCTTTCCTGTGCCAGTCGTTGGTATTCTGTCTTATCCCATTTTCGACGATGATCATCTGGTCGCATAGACATTATAAACAATTTATTTAAAAAACTTCTTTTATTTACAAATATAATTCCACAAATTATCACAACTCAAGCCAATTGTAAACAAGACTCAACAATTTCCTTTCTAATCATATTTACAATCCACAAAACAGTGTTACCGTGTGACTTTTTACCACTTCACTTAGACAAAAACAACTTCTACATTGTGTTTGTTAATTAATATAATATAATCATATTTTAAAAATTAAGTTATTATAAGTTAGTTTAAATGGAAATAATTGTTGAATTTGCATAACATAACAGTTAATGCTAAAATTAAATTTGCCATCGAGTAAGTTGGTAGTAGACTAATATTTATTATTTTGGGGCAATTGAATGCAACCATGTTGAAGGTGTTTAATAATACATTAGTAGTGCGTTAAATAGACTSGAAGAAATTGTTTAATGTCAGAGAAGAGCCCAAAAACACAGTWGTAAGGAGAGCTGCATAACAAACAAGCATTAATTAAATATAAATAAGTGTTTATCTAATTCTTTTAATTCAATACTGGATATGTTTTCATTTTCAGAGCTCAGAGTGAATTATCTTTTAAAATTGTGCTAAATAGAACGCAATATAACATTATTGCGGCTACATTGGAAGTAAGCTATTAAAATGGGCTGTGCCGAAAGTAAGGATGGAGATGAACCCCAAATGAATCGTCCTAAATACCGGACATGTACAGATACGTTCTGGCTTGCTGTATTTATACTATTCTGGCTATTTCTGGTGAGTAATTGAATTAAACGTATCTCCTATTATTTTCGATACACCGGTCATAAAAGGGAAAGTGTTGAGAAACAGTTGAATTTTAATGTACATACCTACAAACAAACATATTATCTATGAGCGAAGATGATGGCGTCACTATATTAGATTTTTTTTTACATTTTTTTACTGCATAACTATCAAAGAGATAAATAGATATGTATGTTCTGTAAATAAGATATTCGCATACTCCATATTTATATGCAATGCACAAAGTATGTATGTATGTAACTATGAGTAAATTTTTGCTCATAATTATTAAGTGACGGCACCACCCACACTCGGGATTAAAAGGCGGTTAACTTTCTCATATACTTACATGCATATATGTATATGTACATATGTATGTAGGTATGTTATGTTACCGTGGTTTCAAATTTTGTGTGCTTGAATGTTTGTACGCCTGCACTTATGTATACCCTTAGTTTGTGATATCAAGATAACGCATCATAATATACATATGTATGTAAATATAAATATTTGTGCTATATATGTATATGTATGCGCATATCGTGGGATCACGAGAATTCGAAAAACTACTTGTGTGCTTTAAATCGTTTTTATGAAAATTTGCAATACCTAGCACCTATGATTAACCAATTATTGCTCAATGCGTACATATGTATGTACGTGCTTACCTACAACAATGCTAGCATTAATATATTATATTGGTGCTAATTGAATACAACTTTTTATTAATACATTTTCAGATTGTTATAGCGATATTTTCCTTCGTTTATGGCAATCCACTGCGGGTGATTAACGGTTATGACTCATTCGGAAATACTTGCGGAGTAAAACGCAATGAAAAATTCACGAATTTCCCACTTTCCGGCATGAACACAGTAGATAAACCGCAACTGTTTTATTTTGATTTTAAAAATCCGCGTCAATCTATTAAAATCTGTGTAAAAGAATGCCCTTCACGAAATATCACGGACGTACTGGAACTGTACAGATACTACATGGATACAAATACAAAACTTTGCCGCTATGACTTCAATATGGATACAATTCTCAATACAAATACAAAAAATATTGATGAATATTTCAATTATTTAGGCCCTTGCCCAAAACTTCCAATCTATGAGGAGTAAGTAAAATGTGCATTGATTGAACGTGCASAATTGACATGTTGATTTTTTAGATCGCCAGTTTTACATCGCTGTATGCCGAAAGGTAACAACGCTAAGGAATTATACAATTTGCTTAACTCATGGGATATCGCTCAACAATTTTTGGCAGATATATATTCCACCTGGCACATAGTTGCCATAATATGCGGTATTTCCTTATGTATGTATTGAAACAAATTTTAAAATTAAATATGAAATTGATTTATCCAAAATATCATTATAGTAATCTCAATTGCATTGGTTACACTCATGCACTGGATGTCGCGTATTATTTCGTGGCTTATCTGTGTCTTGGTTATTGTGGCCAGTTTGGCTTTGACGGCTGCGCTGTGGTATGCATATTATAGCATACGAAATAAGTCACGCGTAAACGCTCAATTTTCAATGTTAGAAGAATTTATAAGGAATGAAGAAGCCGTTTACATACTCGCTATATTAGCCACCATCGCTTTGGTGAGTGAAACCATGTAGTTAATAATTTTAAAACTCATTTCATAATATATTCCTTTTCTATATAATTGTACTTTCAGATAGTTCTTGTTGTTATTATTTACTTCCTTAAAAATAAGCTATCTGGTTTATCGGCGCTTTTTGAAGAAGCTGGCGTGTGTATGATGAACTTACCGGGCTTATTAATTGCGCCGTTATTGGCATTTGCAGCGCTAGCTTTGTTTTTGGCATTCTGGGTAGTGGTCGTGATTTGCATTGCAACTGCCAGCGCACCTGGACAAAGCCCAATCGCGCCATTTGACAACACCGCAGCCCATCAACAACCGTTTCCCACCGATATTACTCCACCGAAGAAYACCACGGATGCCAGTTTTAAGAGTAAGTTTTCTACATACAAATACGTTGACAAAATGTTTTCGTTGTGTTAACGAACTAAAGCAATGTTGTGCAAATATGTATTAGCTCATTTTAAATTAGTTGTCATGTTTAATTGAACCGTAGCTATGTTTTGTGTTTCCGTTCTAATGTGGCTGATATTTTCCCTTATTTAAAACGTGCATTCCCTTGTCAAATGTGCTAAAAATGTAAGTTGTCCGTTTTTTATAGAATTAATATTATTAAGTTTATTCCCATTTGAAAAAAATGTATTGCTTATCAAAATTACTACTAAATGAGTTTTCTAATATAGGCGTATTTATCTTTTCAGCGAWTTTACGCGTAGAATACACGGACGCAAAGGCAATAAAAAGCATGTTTTGGATTTATGTGATTGGGCTCATTTGGACGACGGAGTTCATATTTGCTTGCCAGCAATTTTCACTTGCGGCGGCTGTTGCTTTCTGGTATTTCCAGAAGCCCACTTCCACTCCCACCACATACGCCATCGGAAAACTGCTTAAATACCATTTAGGCACAGTGGCCAAGGGTTCGTTTGTAATAACGATTTTCAAAATACCACGGCTCATTCTTACCTATCTTTATGCCAAGTAAGTATGGTTATGTACAGCTATAACAGTTATTATAAAATTAATTATCTACTAACTAATTTTTTGTATGCAGATTCAAGAAGGCTGAAGACAAAGGTTCCGAATGCGCCTCTTGCTGCCTCAAATGCTGCATTTGTGGATTTTGGCTGCTCGAAAAATTCATACGCTTTTTGAATCACAACGCTTATACAGTTGTTGCTATCGAATCTATAAATTTCTGCCCAGCAGCAGGCATTGTAAGTCTACATCTCGAGTGTTACTTCTCAACTTAATTGATCGTTTGAATCGTTTTTTCTAGGCATGGAATGCAATGGCAACCAATGCCCTTCAAGTGGCAACTATTAACAGTATTGGTGACTTTATACTCTTTCTGGGCAAAGTTCTTGTTGCAGCTCTTAGTGGTCTCATTGGCATTTTCGTGCTGAAAGATCGTCCTGGACTAAATTTCTATATGGCTCCAGTGATCTTTATAATAATTTTCTCATTTTTCATAGCACACATAATATTAACACTTTTCGAGGTAAGTGAATAATTGTTGCCAAATTATGCAATAATTCATTAAATTATTTGCAGATGGTGGTAGACACACTATTTTTATGTGTTTGTGAAGATAAAACAATCAATGGGCGTGGTGGTCGTTGGGCACAAAGTAATTTGGCCAAATTAGTTGGCGAAGAACCGTTGCAACCGGGCGAAGAACCACCAATTCAAGTAGTAGAAATGATGCCTATAAATAAGGAGCCATTCAGCATGACAAGAATGCCGCGCACAGACGTTGTTGATGGTATTATGCAATAGAAAATAGGTAGTATGAATGCAATCACCATTCATTGCGTCGGAAAGTAGAAATTCGACAGGACTAAATCACGCACAAGCCTTTATTGAATAACTGAGTGAAATTGAGTGAAAACATACCTTAATTTTGCGCAATAAACTCAATGAAGCGACGATTCAGTAAATATCAAAATATATTAATAGTCTAAGATATTTATTTCAGTGTATTTTATAGAAAAAAAATTACGATGGATGTAGTGCAAACGCTTTTCATTCACAAAGATAAATTACGATGCACATTTTATAAAGTTAATATTACACATATATTAAAAAAGATTGTACAAACTACAATATTTTTTAATAATGTTCCATTTAATTACCATATCTAAACAACCTATTATAAAGAACAAAGATCAAATAAATTTTTTTACAATTCATTTATTTTTTTCTTATTCGAAACTTTTGCTTTCTTTTTCGCTATTACTTCAACTGCAGCTTTTAGTTGTTTCTCTTTGATTTTTTTCGTCAATGCTGACTTGGAAGACTTTTCTTTACTTGGATCAACAACCACCTTTTTCTTGGCTTTTTCTATTAAAAGTGACGTCAATTAGTAAAAGGAATGAAAGAAGCAACGAAGAAATCTGTATTCATAAAACTCACCCGCCAATAATTTTGCTGTCGTTATAGCGTCCTCATTTTCAAATAACTCTTCGTACTCTAATCCTTCATATGCCTCCTTTGGCCTATTAACTTCTTGATGGACTTTCTGTTCTACGCGGTTCACGTATCTCTCCTTTGCGGCTTTCTTTAACATTTGACGTTGACGAGATGGGCTTATATAGTTTGGATTTTCCCAAATAGCATTGCCAGTAAAAGAACCCTCAAATATTTTAACGGGATTCATAACAAATCTAGGTCCGATCTCAGCCAAACCACCATCTTCTGAGAGAATTTGAAAATTCCTGAACCATATGCGATGATCTAGATATGTAAAAGTGTAGACATGGTCTACAAAAGGTTGACTCTTTGGATGGTGGTTAGGTACACCGAATGTTTGTGTGAACAATTCTTTCAATAACTTCAAATGAGGGATTTCGTCAAACTTAGTATCGAATGATAATAATGGTCTAGATCCACGCAAACAGTTACCAGTCATTTTCAGTTCTGCCATTGTATGAATATTTTCCACAAGGAATTTAGCAGAGGGTCCTGTAGCTGCATTAGCCACCCACATATATAAATCACGTTTTCGGCGTCCTTCGAATAATATTGTCTTGTTACAGTGCTTCATTTCACACATTTCATTGATTACAGATAGCGTTTTCGAACGTTCCATTTTTGATTCCGGACGATGATGAGGCATTAGACTTTTTATATCTCGCAGCAGATGGCGATCACGATGGTTAATACCTCTAGCAGCAAAAACTAGAACACGCTGCTTATTTATCCATTTTTCCTACAAAAYAATGTTGTATGTTCAGACAATGATCTTCATGGACTACTCAGTTTTCTTACTCTTTTAGGTACGACGTCCTCCGAAGTTCTCTGTGCTGGTAGTGGAGGATTTTCATCCATAGGCACAATCTCCAGTTGAGGAACTTTTTTCTTATTTTGTATTTTTCTACCCATAATTTAATAAAATAAATAAACTTTGCTGAATATTGTCACACGTGTAAGGAGTTTTGAAAACAAATGATCTGAACAGCGAACATATAAAATTATCGATAAACAGTCATAGAACTACAGTCCACAAAATATAGAGGGTGTTCATATAGTATAAATTTGAGAAAGGGAAAATATTTCAAGATATATGTTAYGTATAACTATGTTTTGTAAAAAGCTGATAAATTTCATAATGTTATCATAATATGTATAATGTTTCATTTTATCACAAGAGATAGATTCACGAATAGACATTGTGTATATATATGTCATGTTGGAGAACATACTTTATATTGAAAGGCGAAAATTAGTATGAAAGAAATATTAAGAAAATTTTATTTAAGGAGAGAAACCTTATTTAAATAAATATCTGAAGAATATTTTATCGCAAGTAATCAATAAATATAACACCACTAGTAGAAAAAATAATTTAAATGATTATTTGTGAATCGATTTTTAGTTTGATAATACACATTCCTATTACCGGTATACATAATTTTATCCACGCCATTTTATCTAGAACAAATTAAAACTTGTGAACATTTTCATAATAAAATTAAAAACTAGTCCAAGAAAACAATTTTTACGTAAAAAACTCTACTTTTATTACATTCGTAATGTCGGATTATCGATCACAATCAAGGGATGGACATCGTGATAGTGGACGTGGCGGTGGTGGACGAGATTATTCCAGTGATGATGATCCGCCCATGTCGCGTCTTTTCATAATTTGTAACAAAGCACATACCGAAGAAGATTTCCGTGATGCATTTTCTTCATATGGTGAGATTGAAGATATTTGGGTTGTAAAGGATAAAAATTCGGGGGAAAACAAAGGAATAGCTTATGTAAAATTTGCCAAAACATCTGACGCCGCTAAGGCACAAGAAGAGATGAATGGCAAAACCATTGGTAAAATGGATCGTACCTTGAAGGTATTAGTAGCAGCAAAGTAAGTTCAGATATATGCAACTCTTTTTCCGTTTATTAAAATTTTATATCTGTGTATAGTCGAAACCAAGGTTCGAACAAGTCAGAGAATGAACAGGAAAAGTATGTGCGTTTATTTATTGTTATATCGAAATCTGCAACAGAAGAGGAAATCAGAAACGAATTTTCACAGTGGGGAGATGTGGAAAATGTGACGATAGTTAAAGACAAATCCACAGGATCTCCGAAAGGATTTGGTTATGTTCGGTTCACAAAGTAAGTATTGTAATAGAGTTAGTTGTGTCACTAATATTTATATATTATTTTAATATACTTGAATATCCGTAGATTTTATCATGCAGCAGTAGCCTTTGAAAACTGCCCCACAAAGTATAAAGCAGTATTCGCTGAACCAAAAGGTTCAACACGATCACAAAGAGATCAATACGGTCGGCCAGCGGATGATAGCCCACTTATTAGTTCTGGTCGCAGTGGTGGCAGTGGTGGAGGTAGTGGCAGCGGATCTTATAACAATGGCAACTTCAACAATGATTGGAATTGTTCTTTCAATAGCGATATGGCAGCATTCCTCCGAATGCAGAATGTRCCAGTACCACAACCAACATGTTTAGAAGTGATTGCTAGTCATTCCGTGAATCAGGATCAGTTATGGCGTTTATTTGATATAATCCCTGGCTTGGATTATTGCCAAATAACCAGAGAATGTTCGTTCGACTATATTTTAGTTAAGTATGATTTTATTTTCTGTTCATATTTTCAGATGGACCGAGAACTAATGAAGCAATAGTGCTTTACGACAACCCTGAGGCAGCTATTTATGCAAAGTATGAAATAACAAACATTTTAAATATATTTGAAATAATATGTATTATTTTTCTGCAGAGACAAATTGCATGGTTTGGAATATCCAATGGGGGAGCGTATYATAGTTAAAGTGGCCGGAATGAGTTCAGCTAGAATGGACACGTCTTTTATAGATAGTATGCTAGTATAGATGTAAGAAATCGCAGAAATAGTCTTAAATGTTATTTTTTTCAATAGAGCGTACTAAAAAGGATTCAATATGTAATGTCCCATTGCCACCTGCCCAGCCCATGGTATCGCCCGATACAACAGTAGCACAGCGTTTGTTTATCGTTTTAGCTGCGGTAAGATTACATATTAAACAATCGTGAAATTTTTCGTCCAGTATATATGTATATGCTAATATTTTTACTTTTAATTACAGAATCTTCCGCAGTCTATATTGAAGAATGTGTTCTCTTGTTGGAAGGGTTTAATCGATGTCTACTTGCTACCGAATAAAAATTGCGGCTACGTTAAATACGCGGATAGAGATAGTGCACAAAAAGCCATTCAAACGCTGAACGGTGCGGAAATTTGTGGCACAAAAATTAAGGTAAATTGCATTATATTTATGATATGTACTCGTATAAAAAAGAGCAATTACTTTTCAGGTAATGGAAGCCGAAGAACGAGGTAATGGAGATGGTGATGATAATGGAAGGAAACGCTTGCGTAGAAATTAAATGTAAGAAAATCTTTGAAACGTAATTATATTTTATTTTATTTTTCTTTGCAAAAAATCAACAAACGACAGATAATGTCAAAAATTTGTAACTGGTAAGTAAAATTTTATTTCAATTTAAAAATTGTAAATTTTTTTAAGCAGACTGATCACTAATATATGTCCATCTTATTATTTATTAAGTATTTTTTGTAAAGTATATGTTTCTAGAACTAATATTTGCAGGTTAATGAGCGTATTTTGTTTTTCTTTTTCACAGACATAAAACATAAAGCAAACCAAATTAAAACCATAACAGTAACGTTCCATTACTTAATAAAACAAGATATATAATGAAACTAACTGACTGCAGATAACATTTACGGAAACTAAACGCAAACGGAGTTAAAACGGAAACTGGTAGATACAATAAGAACGAAGATAACACAAAGGTGGTGAAAGCATATACTGCATACGAATATGTAAAATGCTTCAGCAATGAGCAAAACCACCAAACAAGACGACTTAGACCTTCACAATCACTATGTCACAGTCATAGTCACCACAATATGAATAATGCCACAGAATGCCACTTGTATAGACAATGACCGATTTGAGACCAAGTACCCCAAAAACTAAAACGGAGTCAAAACCGCTAAAGCGCAACGGACACTGCAATGAGTTATAGTACAGAAACAAATTGATATTACGAGTGTTAATTTGAGAAGAGCTTTTACAAGAATAAATGAACGAAATTAGCGAAAAATTGAACGTAACCTAAACTAGAACGAGAACGCGAACCTGAACTAAAACCAAATGGACAAAAATAATGTACGAGCAGGTCAATGAAGCAAGAACCGAATTAACCTTACCACAGTAAACTTTAATACTCGAGTATCCCCTTCAATTTACATTTACACACCTAAAATTAGAAACTTAACATCTATCCATACTTGTACATGCCTGTTAAGACTTTTACTCATTATTTAATCGTTTATATTCGACAGTTTGATGAGGAGAAATTTTTCTCGTTGCTATCAAGCTGTTTTTATTGAAAATTTCTGCAACAATATAGCTAACAGGTTTGGCATTTCATAAATGTAGTATGTATATATACAAAAATAAGGATATATATAGTATGTATATATATAAAAATAAAGGTATATATACATACGTACTATTTTAAACGCAGATAATTATAAATATATTATTACAATTATAAATATATAAAACAATATATAATTTTTCTCAAATAAAAGCTGTTTTATTCCGTGGTTAACAAATGCTAGTAAGTAAAATTTCGTAATTTTTTTGCATCAGTAAATCAATATTTAAATAATCTTAACTGAGTAGTGAATTTTATGTCGAGTATTTTATGAAAAGTATGCYGTTTGCAAATAAAACGGACAACCAAATTTTAACTGACCCTGAACGCCGATTCTAATAGCRGCCACTAAACATACAGTTACAAACTTTGTCCCATAAAATAAACAAGGCGCGATATAGCGTTCGAATTATCTATTTCAGTTACTCTACTGTTTATTCATATTTTCGTATGTTCGACTTACAAATAATCATATCCTATTTGAATGAAAAATATAGTTGTTTTAAATTATTTATTCATTTGTTCATATTAATTTATATAATTGCAAATTTAATAATAATAGTCTTCTTCCTTAGTTTTGTAATGAGTGCATTAGCGTAGATATAGGAGAATTCGTTTCTCCCCTCGCCAAACGGGTTCCCATATTAATATTAAACTATTAGCATTACTTTGACTACATTCATTAGGTCTGCTGTTATACACTGATTTTAACATCTTTTATTAATAATAATTTCAATCAACTAAAAAACAGACTTCGTTGAAAATGTAAACTCGGAAGTACAGTGAATTTTGYCGAATCTATGATGTATTAGCAGTGAAATAAGAGAAATGGGTCATTAGGATTAACATTKTTGTGGATAACTATTGTATGTAAATTATTATTGTTTTCATAGTGTGCTAAGTTTCTTGCTGCTAAAGAACATTTTCGATTTAATTTCATTTAAAACAGTTGTAATTGTTATCATAGCCCACTGTTGTAGTTCTCATTGTTTGTGATGGTCTATGAATTGATAATTCCTCTAATTTGTTGTTTCTTTGACTGTCTGTTGATTGTTTGCTGACTTGGTAGATTAATTCAAAATATTGTTCTTTGTTTCTTAATTTAAAAGCCGTGAACTTTCAACTGATCAGGTTTCGCTAGACCTGCCTTGGTCAACCACTGGCAGATATTTTCACGTTGGTCGCCCTGAAGCTGTAATACCTCTCCGTATTCGGGATGTTCGATTACTGTGCCATTGCAGGCAAATTCCTTAAAAATATACAAATTGCAATGTACTTCGTCCATTAATTCGGTCTCAATATGACTTACCTTTTTACATGACCGCACAATTTTCTTTAAATCATATTCTGATGATAATCCTTGCACAGTTGTTAGTGTCTTTCGACCATTTCTCTGCTGAATTCTTATGTGTACAAGACCGTCCTGAACATCATCGTCAGCACCCTTAATTGCATCAGCAAATGGGTCTAAAATTAAAAAAAAAAATATTTCGAAAGAAATATGTGCAAAGTAATATAAATATATGTATGTCTACATAATCATAATACAAAGAATAAAGAAAATTATTATTTTTATTTAATTTTATAACCATTTATACCATTTCAAGAACGTGATATTGACCACTGTTGCACCCATTTATGTTGAATGCCATTGATGGTGACTACGTCAGCGACAACTTTGTGACATTGCTTACCCTTATTGTTGCACAAAGCAAAAATTGAGAAGCATCGATGCTGACTCATCAAAAGCACAGAAAATATTTAAACAGCTTAAATAATATATATATGTTAGACCTAAATATTATAATCTACTTTCAATTGATAATTTCCATCATTTACACTGGAATAAAATCTTTATATTGTTTTCTCTTCTAACCATTTCCACACAAATGGCAGCCATTTTCTCCTTAGAATGTCGAGAAACGAGAAACCCCAAATTCACCTTTTTTTGCCGTTCCAAAAGATATTTTTTATAGTTTCACATTTGTCGTCATGTATTTTCACTTACCAAATGTATTTAAATTCTGGATGGACATACGATAATAAAAAGCAACCACAGCTGAAAATAAAAAACTGTTCGCAATGATAATTTTATTGCGTTGAATTACTGAAAATTTTCACTTGTATTTTTAGTAAACGTGCGACGTTTCGAAACGCTCTAAATTAACAAATGTCTCAACAGGCAATGAAACGCGTGCTTTTTTCAACTTTATTCTAAGATATGAAACGAAATGGTATTTGTCAGATGAAATCTCGTACAAATCGGAAATCTATTACTCAGTGAAATATGAAAAAGTTGTTGCCAGATGTGTTAAAGAAATTATGAATTACCAATGTGTTGGGCAAAAAATACTTTTTAATTAAATGTTTACGAAAATTGTTTAATTAATATTAATTTAATTATTGAAATTATTATTCATTACTATTAAWACAATTAAAATGATCGGAATGAACTCACGGAATGCACGGAAAAGCACTGTTTCGATTGTCTAGAAACCAAAGATAATACTGGTTACAAAACGTAAATGGGTGTGATCCACGGAACCCAACAAAATAGATCCATTTCTGAAGCGGTTGATTATTGGTGATGAAAAGTAGGTCACTTACGACGTTAAGCTAAATGGTCGTGGACAAATTGTGGTGGCCAGCGAAAACCGTGGCCAGGCTAGAAGGGGCGATCAGGAAAGTTTTGCTAGGTGTATGGTGAGATTGACAGTGACGAACTGCTCCTACGAAAACAATATTAACTCTGTCGACAATTCAATCCTACCAAGGAAGCAATCGCACAGAAGCGGTCAGTTTTGGTAAGAAGAAATAGAATCAAATGCAAAAGTAGATGGATATTTTTTAAATACTATATATATTTATATAAATGTCCTTATGACCGAAATTTTTAAATATGGATCTTTTGTAGAAATTAGACGCCCTCTTATAGTACTATTTTCAAAAGTAGCTCAGGAGGACTTTATGTTACATCAGCGATAGCGGCATTGTATGTACCATCATATAAACATTTATAGGTTATTTTGGGACAGACTTTGGATCACATTATTGTATTGCAATTTATTTGAAATATTAACGTATTCAGCGTWTTATAATAAATTTCAAGCTTTTTTGCTCAAATTATCAAGGGGATTTGATAAATTTTTAAATTCTTAAAAAAATCATTCACTTATTCGAAGAAAGGATTTAATAATGAATTGTTTTGGGCGTTATAGTTTTTACTACAATTTTAAAGAAAGTACTTAAACAATACGTAATTCACAATAAAATGAAAATTTCAGGTAATCATGCCGTTATAAAGGCATTATAAATAATAATGAAACTTATAGATTAACACTGTCAGTGTGTATATTAGATATAAATCTACATATTTGTATCAAACTAATTATAAATACTGGTTTTAAGATAATATTACTTCCTCTTTTATGTGGCCTAGTTCAAGTTTCTGTGAAAGTTCTGCTTCTGCTACACGCTTTTGAAGATGACGCCATAGAGTGCTTTTCGGTATGTCAAATAAATTTGCYGCATGATTTTGTGACATTCCTTCATGTACACAAGCGTGCAATGCTTTAGTTAATTTGTCTTTTAGTTCAATTTTCGAGTTAACATCACGTTTCTTAAAAGAAACATAATCTGGCAAACGTCCTTGCTGTGCCAAACGTACTTTATGTCTATGTAGTGTAGACATGGGTATGTCTAACTCCCGACTGATATTTTTCAAAGAGTCGCCACCTTTTAATCGTTCGTAGGCCATGGTCAGAACAGGGTTTTCACGGGTTGTTTTCATATAATTGGGGTGTTTGCGCACTCTCCGCCAAAGAACCGTTTTCGATAAATCATATTTCAGTGCAGCCTTCTGTAAGCTCATACCTTCATTTATTACTGCCTGAACAGCATAAAAAAGAGCATCTTCTTGAGTACCGGGTGCGGCGTTTAATGTGGTAAAATTATCATCAGTCTTTAATACTGAAATGGGATCTGCGGTGGGGTCAAGTGTGGTAAACATTGATTGGTGTATTTGATCGGTATCTGAAGTGGATTGCGATTTAATTTTGATAGTTTTCATTTTTGGCGTTGGTTTTATTTGAATTAGTGGTTGTGGCACTTGCGTAGTAGTTGTTGTTGTGGCAGTCACTTTTGGAGTGCTTGTTGTTGCAGTATTTGTAGTAATTTCAATTATAGGATCTGTACTATTACTGCTGTATTCCTCTATGATGTGAGCCTCTTCTGCTGTATCATCCATTTCAACAAGTTTTTCCGCATCAGAATTGGAGCCATTTTCTAGTTTATTATTTTGTGTTAAGGTAAAAGTTCCCGAATTTTCAGTTAATATATATTCATTTGCTGCACTGGCAACAGGCATGTGTTCGATGGAGTAAGTAATTTTGCTATGTTGAGCTTCGTTATAGACATCCAAAAATTCCAGTTCTCTTTCATGTTGTATTACATTTTGTGTCTAAAAAAATATATGACATGCATTTATTCTTATTTTTGTAAGTTTTTATATATTTGGATAAGTTTTACTCACTTCGATTTTCTCGACAGCAATATTTTCTTGTTGTTCAATAAGCTCTTCTTGTGCAATTTGTATATTGCTTAGAGTCTTTACTGCCTCTGTTGTCTGGACACCACCGGATAATGTSGCATTGTTGCACTCAAAACTTATTGCTGACTTAATACCCAAGGTATTTATAGCTTCCAAGAACTCAGACAAATTGGTCGATGTGAGGCTTGTTTCGCCTATATATATAAAAGCTAATACACTGTCGAGCAGAGATCCTTTTATATCTGGCACTACAATTGTTGCTTCCTGACCCATTGGTACATCCACCAATAGATTGCGCAGCAAGTCCGAACATGATGATAGGACAAACCGATGGGCCCGCACTGAATGACCTTTGGCTACCAGTGTCACTTCACAGCTTTGAGGATCATTGCGAAGATTTCTTTGTATATCAAATATTGTTGCCGAATGGCCCATCCATTTCAAATGATTCATTATAGTCGGATTCGCCGAGTATGTTTGTTGTGTTTTAATTTCAGTAATTTAGATTTAGGAACGTCAAATTCTCTGAAAATTCTATCGACAAAATTTCRCTAATTCCACACACGCTACGGTCCGAAAATGAAATAAGAACAATTTTGGAATTTATTTACCAGGGTTGCATTTTGCTTAATTTTCATTTGACGTTTACTGTCAAAAAAAGTAAAAGCRTTTGAAAAAGAAAATGTCTCGCAGCTACAGCTCTCAAATTTCCAAAAGAACCCATTACATTTTCTGTTAAAATGCATAAAATTCAAATTGAAATGTTTAGGTTTATTTTCCAATTAATTTTAAAATAAGAAGTATGAAAGTAGGAATAACACTATTATATATATCTTGTTTATTTATATAGGTGGACAGTATGAAATACAACAATGCTGTGAATACCTCACATTTGTATTTGACTTTTGTATGTTGTTATATAAACAGCTGTCAAAAAAGTAAGGTGCATTATCGGAATATTTGCTAAATCAAAAAGGGTGAAATGGCAGCGATAATTAGGAGAATAGGTTGTAGGGCAATTGGCAATTTCGCTGCAAAAAATGGTATATTTTTTAATTATATAATTTAACTAACTGATTTGACTCTTAAACACTTTTCAGTTGCTGCTCCTAAAGCGGTGGGAGSAATCCGATTGTCCAGCACCACGCCTGCCCCGCCAGCAGAAGACAAACGTGAGTTATTTGCCACAAATTTTAGTAATTACTTAACACCTTTTATCTGTATACTTTGTAGCTACTTTCCGCAAACCTAACGAAGCAGCTCGCTTAAATTTAAGCAATTTCGGACGATATGTAGCCGAATGCCTTCCTAAATATGTGCAGAAAGTACAACTAACCGCAGGTGACGAACTTGAGGTTCTCATTGCTCCGGAGGGCGTTGTTCCYGTACTCCAGTTTCTGAAGGATAATCATTTAGCGCAATTCAGTAATTTAGTAGATATTGCCGGTATGGATGTACCGAGCAGACAGTATCGCTTCGAAGTCATCTATAATCTYTTATCGTTACGTTTCAATTCACGTATACGCGTTAAAACTTATACTGATGAGTTGACCCCACTGGATTCGTGTAATGAAGTCTTTAAGGCAGCAAATTGGTATGAACGTGAAATTTGGGATATGTATGGCGTATTCTTTGCAAATCATCCCGATTTGCGCCGCATATTAACTGATTACGGCTTTGAGGGACACCCACAACGTCGYGATTTTCCATTATCCGGCTATGTCGAGGTATTTTTTGTATAACAAAAATTATTGTATAAAGTACTAATTTTACTGCCAATTTATATAATTTAGTTGCGTTATGATGATGAGAAAAAACGTGTAGTCTGTGAACCATTAGAATTGGCGCAGGAATTCCGAAAATTCGATTTGTCAGCACCATGGGAACAGTTTCCAAACTTCCGTAATGCTAATCCACCAGCCGAGACTGTAGAAACCAAGCAGGAGACCCCTAAAAAATAAACCGAACATTGGAAATGTGGCATAGTTTATAAATTGTTGCGATGTGCAGAATTAATGTTACCCAAATATAATGGAAAATAATATATCGCTTCAACGATTAAAATAATTTTTAATTAAAAAATGGGGTTGATTAACTGTTCTATACATTACATATGTATATACATACAACTTCATAAAGGTAGAGCTGTATATACATACATATGTCCCTCAAAAGGAATTCAGTTGACATCAAAGCAAAATTTTTGAAAAGTATTGAGACATTTAAATTTAAATAAATTATGTTATCTTCTATGAATCTAATGATTTCATTTTATTCGCGATTTCTGTCATGGCAACTCTGCTCATGCTTATATACACTATACTATAGTGCATCTCATATTAACAGGTTCTCAATGTACACAGATACTTTAAGTTTTTTGTATTTGCTTATGGGTGTGCACCGGTATTGATGAACTCTTTATTTGCAAAAAAACAAAAACTGAAGTGTAAACGGGAAGACCGGGCGGAAACCACATAGTTCTACTCTGCTTCTAGGTGTAACATTTCTCATTTCGAAATTTTTTTACTAGATTGTTATCTCGGCACGCATAGCATACACAAATATGTATAGATGTATATATATAAAATAATTTTACACAGGCACTGATGTTGGGATTTCTCTGTAAAGACTGTTTGAACGCTCTTTCAATAATATATAATATTTATTAGTATTATTAGAATGACAAAATGGGCATTGGCTCATCAAATGTTCAACGCGAATTTGGTTGAATAATCCGCAAGGAATGAAAACTGCTGACATCTGCTTAAAACGAGCTAAAAAAGAAACGATAAAATATAATAGTAACAGTTGTGATAAAAGATATTGTGCAATAATATCTAAACTAAAAATTGTGTCCTTTCGCTGTTCTTTTTTTTTCAAATGAACACACATATGTAGAAGGAAATAAAAAACAAATAGTTACTTGTAGTATAGTAGAAAATTAATTTATTGTTAATTTATAATTGTGCTAAAATGACAATGGAGGCTATTTCCAACTACTTTGAGAAGGGCATAGTGCTGGTTGTTGCCGATCTGCTTAGTCTAATAACAGTGTCATCTTGTTTGGTTATTAAGGTGCCACAAATAAATACAATACGAGCAAACGAGTCATCACAGGGTAAATAAAAATAATTTGTTTGAACAAAACTACTAAAATAAGAGCAATATTTGCGAATGCCTTCTCACTGGTCTGAAACTAGCATACATATGTACATATGTACATTAGTGTTCTTCTGTCACTTCCGATTAGTCAAGAGCTATTAGAAAATATTTTGGAACGGAAGTAGTTTTTATAAAAATATCTGATAAGAATATTCACAAACAATATATGATGGAATGTGTATACGAGTATGCACATACGAATATAATATAAACATATATGTATATGTACCATATAGCTAGAGCTGATTTGTATAAAACAAAGCGCACTTTTATAATTTCTTTTCAATACAGTTAAATTCTATTTTAAAAACTAACTGTACATTATGGTATGACATTTGAATTAAGTTTTCAACGTAAAATATTAAAAATGGGCAGCGTTTTAGAAAAAAGTCAATTTGCGGTGCCGCTCATAACTCGATGCTGGATCATCTGAAACCAAAAAATCAAAATTATATAGTAGATAATTCCTTTGCCCAGGTAACGCTGTGGAAGTTTTTCGAAATTATAATTATCACTTCATGGGATCGTTTTAAAATCTAAATCTATGATCTTATCTCATTATCTAAATAATGGTTTAAAAATACATATATTGATTACAGACCAGTTTGAGATATGTACATACATGTCTTAATTGACAAATGCATATCAAAATAAAAAATAAAATGTATGAAGTTTTGCAAATCACATTACTATTTATAATTACAACATTTACATTAATTTTTATAATTTCAAGGTATTAGCGTTCTTGGTCTCTGCCTCGAACTCTTCAGTTACACCGTGATGTTGTCTTATAATTACAGCCGGGGCTATGATTTTCTATCTTATATGGAATACCCCATACTGCTCCTACAAGAATATGTGCTTATCTACTACACCTTCTTTTATCAAAATTTATTGGGCGTACGCACGCAGATAGTGGCGGTGCTTTATGCTATCGTGGCGACACTGATTTACTTCAAACTGTTTCCTCTACTGATACTGACGTTTCTTGTGGTAAGATTTAGATTAATAGAGATAAGATAATAAGTCCTAGGTTAATAAAAATTACATTAATCATTCGTGACTCTCATTAAAAAATACGTACATTGTCTTAGTCTTTTAGCGCATAATTTTTCCAATAGAAAGTTTTATTTTTTTCAATTTGGATCTTTGTGTGTTAAAACATTTATTTTAATATAATTGACGTTAGTTGTAATTTTTTTTTTAAGATTTTTATAATGCATATATTATATATCAACAGCTACACTACTTGGTTGTTGGTACTTGGGCGTTTCGTAATACAGGAAAAAATTATTTGTAGGCCGTTCCTACGTGTCGTACAGACATATCAGCTCGGCAGCATCCCTCAAAAATTCTTCAGAAATGCTCTCGCTGGTACAACAACAACARCATTAAAATAAATAACTACATACAAAATGAACCTTGTATTTTTATAGCATACTTTAGGGCGCGTTGTTCAAAAATGCTTGCCTGGGACTTTATATCATTATTAAATTTGTTTGCTATCTATTTACTATCTTTGTGTCTTTGCAGCCATTTTGTACACCAATCGGTGCTACAAGTAAAGTTCTACAATTAATTGCAATTCTWCGGACAAAGGATGCTTCTTCTGTCAGTCGTACAACATGGGCACTATCAGCATTCACCAATTTGAGTAATTGCATAGAGAATAAAAAACAAAAAGCAAMAACTAATTTTATTTCTAAACTAACCATTCAGCTCGCATCTACACCGTTTACGTGCAGTCAAGTGACATGATGTTGCTAAGTAATTTCTTTATATCCACCTTCTTAAGCTCGTCAGTGTTCGTTGCAGCATGCATTTACAAGAAAAAAACAAAAACCGATTAAGAAAGTCCAGCGGAGGAATTGCTGCTGAATTTTATCTTTACTTGTTGGAAATGAAAAGTATGGTTTAGCTCAAACTTATATTTAAAAATCAATAGAGTGTCTGTTAACTATTTTTAAAAAGCGAAAAAAAAAACATTTGGCATAAATTTGATATTTCGAAAATATTTATTATATAATTTACGTAGTCTTTCGTTGATATACATACTATATATAGGCTGAGTTGAAGAACTCACCTAAAATAATATTTTGTAATATTTGCGCAATTGCATGATAATAAATGTACATTTTTTATTTCTTAAGTATGCTATTTTGGTAAATATAAAACTTGATTAGTGTATATACAGATGTAATGCACTTATTAACTATCGGCATAAAAAGCTACAGCAATAGCTAAAACGATTGCTAGTATAATACCACCATAAATGCTTAATAACTTCCAATTTATCTGCCTATTTGGTTTTTCTACGACGACCTTACGTTCTTTGTATTTACGTTTGCTAAATCTCTTTTCAAACTGTTCAACTTCTGCACGATTTTTCGCCTCTTCTTGTTGGCGTATTTTTTCTTGTTCCTGTTTCAACTGTTCTGCCAACTTTATACGTGTCTCAATGCAAAATTCATCACACGGTATAGATATTTGACCAGCACGATGTTTATCACAGGCGATTTCTGCTTTCAAACGTTTGCATTCGCAAAATATGCGTACTTTTTTGCGACACAATTCCGGGTTTGGACACTTTCCCGGATGACAAGGTGTATGACAGCGATGACCACATGAAAACTGAAACATATTGATTTAAAAGTTATTTGCAATTAATAAAATGTTCATGTATGGATGCTTACAGTTTTGAGGCAACGGTTTCCGCAGCTCTTCAGGCGTTCCTGTACTAAAGCGATTTCCTCTTTGGTACCTTCCACTCGAAAATATTCTGAACATTTGTAGATCAATTGTGTTAAACCACAATGACATTTGGTTTTGATCATTTTGTGACATGGATTACATGGCGGAGCGTGACAAGGTCGAGGGCAAGCATGCTCACAACCCGCTGGACGAGATACATTGCAACYCTCTTGGCATCGGGCGCAGCCGAGTTGCTCCTGAATTATAACAAAAAATAAAATAAAATAAAAATTGCAACATATTTAAATTTAGGTTAAAAATGTGTAWGCTAAGAAAATAATTGAAAGCTATAAGGGTACACACTTTCATATCTTTCAAGTCGGGCACGGCGTGGCATATAAGCTCACATTTGTGGTTACCACAACGCAATGCTCGATTACATTTGCGTTGACAGGATGTAGGTTTTGAATTCCAACAAGGCCATTCAGCTATTTCGTGACCACCAATACACGAGACTTTCACCAATTGTTCACATGGCGGATGCGGCTGTTTTTTGAATTCAAACTAAATACAAGAATAAATAAAAATGAGTTATAGACATGCACATACAAGTTTTATTTGTATTTATATATAACATATGTATGTATATACCTGTTTGCTTTGATGCCACACATTCGCACCGCCATTAAGCGGATTTTGTTTGACCACTTTAACTGCGGCATGACACTTAGCTTCACAAATATGCAGACACCCAGTGGTGTCATTTATCTGTCCACATTTTTGATTACAAGGTGGACATTCGTTTTTGTGACAGCGATGTTTGATTGGATGGTGACATTTTGAAGGAATACTGTAAATCTAGTATTAGAGCAAAATGCAAGCAACAAAACTATGTATGTATATTTTCTAACCGGCATAATTCCATGCACATAACGCGGGCTGTACGTTCACGTCCACAAGGGACACGTTTTGATGTTTTCCCACATCGACAATTTACTTGTGATTGCTGATTACAAGGATAACAAGGTCCTTCATGACAAACCGACTGGCACTTGTGYTTTTGACAAGTGAGTGGTTTTCCACAAATTTTATCACATTGTTGACAGCTGCGGCCATCACAACACTTAGATGTAAAAAATAATTAAATTGCAATAATTGTATWTAACTCAGAGGCACTCCTAACGCTAATACATATTATTAATTGTAAGCATAATTACCTTTTTGTTACAAGTGTGTTTGCCACAATCTCTCATTTGCTTGCATTTGGTTTCACATGTAAATATTTTCCAGCACGGCAAYTCCTTTTCATGTATGCCACAGCGGCATTTCTTTTTTGTTATTATTAAACACTGCAAGTACAAACATGTGATAAGTTTTTTGGCGTATAATTTGCATTACATCTTACCAAATTACATTCGCCACGATGACATCGTTGGGTGCAAGTATGCAGCCCACACGATAATAGTTTTTGACAAGTATCACCACATGGATCAATGGTTTCGATACAGGGTACGATTTTTTGCTAGTAGTGAAGATATTTGTTTAAATGCAAATCAATAATATATTTTACTTTTTACTTACGGTTTTACCACATGGACATGAACGCGGTAAACTTAAAGGACAATCACCGCAAGAACCCGAGTGGCATACGCGCTTACACACGTGTGCTCCACATGAATATTTTGAGCCGCAAATCTAATACATATTAATTGAGAACGGGCAACAATTTAGCACAAATATCTTTCTCACCTTTTTGCAATGCCATTTAAGTTCAGAACAATTACGTTTCTTAGTCTCAGCACCACATTCGCACGGCTGCAAACTGGTACTCGTACATGGTGGACACTGATTGGGCTTATGACATAACTCTTTACATCGATGTTCGCCACATGGAAGTAATTCTTTACACTATAGCAACCAGAAATATATTTTGTTCTTAAAAAAATCTGGTATATATTTTATGAACTTACCTTTCTATCACATTTCCATTCTTTATCTATACAACGCAYAGATTTTTTCTGTGATTGACCACATAGGCAACTGGTTGTGGCATAYTGAGAACAGGGCGGGCATGGGCCCGGATGGCAAAGCAACATACATGTATGGCCACAGGTTGGTTGCAAGTTTTTTCCGCATATTTCCCCACAAGAATGCGGTAATAAAAATGCTGCGGGGCGTGGATTTTCTTCTTTTCCACAAAAGCACTTATAAGTTGCCGGTTTTTCCTCCAAACAGTAATCTTTGCGACACTGCGGACAACTCCAGTGCAATGGCCGCTTCCGCTTCGGCGGTACGAATTGTCCAAGATTATTRTAGTAACCCTGTTCATTGCTTGTTTGTTCAGTGGATGCTTTCTGCTGSGCGATGCTATCATTGGCCCAGCGTCGTATACAGTTTAAATGGAAGAAACAATAGCAATGTTTACAGGTCCAAATCGAGTCAGCTCGGCGCACACTACCAATACAAATTAGACAAGTTGCTGATCCTGAATGCAAAGCGTTTTCAAAGAAGGTAGCAGTTTTTTGTTGTAGTGCTTGTTGAATACCTAAGCGACTGCCGTCAGACTTGTAATGCTTAAATAGAGAATCTAACAATAATAAATTCAATGTATCTGTATTTTCTAGGAAATATATATGTATATGTAAAATATACCTAATATTTTACATTCGTTAAGCTCCTCTTCCTCTTCATCGGAACTAGAGGAATATTTTTCCACTATTTTCTTTGCGGCAGCTATATTCCGTGCATGTACTTCTTCAAAACGAGTTGCTCCATCCGGTTTTTGTTGATTTGACTTGGAGCCTCTTTTCATTTTTTCATTCTTGGCAGAAAACACAGACATTTTTTAGAAATTGTTAAGATTTCTGTTTCTGACGTGGGAATTAAAGCAATTTTCTGAACCGGCTGTTTCAGATCCATTTCAAGGTTACCAGAAATTTGTAATTTATTTAATTTTTGGWGGATTTTTCATTTGTTAACAGAAGTCTTTGTTTACGGTGAGTTCCGACTTTTAGCATATGGTTTATAAAAAAATATTTTTAAATTTATTAAATCTGTGTATATAATACAAATTTTTGAAATTCCCCGTAACCGAATTAATTAAAGTAAAAATTTAGTGTGTCAGTTAAAAAGTACTTTGTGCCATAATAAAAACAATATCTTYATTCTAATATATAAATCACATTTTATTTTCGTTTTATATATGTATGTAAAAAATGATGTACACAAATTTTTTATAAAATATAACACTATGTATATATCAAAATTTATACTTATAATAGGTATGTAGAAGTCACACATTCATATTCGTTTCTAGCTACTCTTGCGATTGACCAGGATTGAAAAATAATTTGTAATTAAAACCGATATTACGGAAATTGCCCATTTGTATACTTCCGTTTTCAGAATACATTTCACCAATGTTTCTCTGTACGATTTTTAATATATCCTCAAAATGTGTATCATGCGCATGCTCAGCTATTGCCTTACAAAGACCCTGAATATACCAAGAACCTGTAACCGCATCTCTATAAGCTTTGAATCCTTTATTAGTGGCGTAGCAAATTAGTAAATCCGATAACTCTGCATTGCGTTCCTTATTTGAAGTAAAGGGAATGGTGTCAGTCTCTGTTTTGGCTTTTATTCCTTTGTCTTGCATTGGACCACGGCAAAATGGAAATATAAGAACCTTTGGTTTTTGCATTAAATTGGGACATCTTCGGTTGGAAAATCGATTAATGACTTCTTGCACTTTTGCAAATGATCCATCACTGAATGCCACTTCTTCTTCATTTTTACCGTCGAGTTCGCCATGACTCATAAATGCCAAGACAAAAGATTCGGTTTTGAGTGTATCATCCGACTTTAATAACTCATCCAGTAAATCGAAAAACTGCTTTTTAGAACCATTTGTGGTTATAAATATTTTAAAACCTAATTGTCTGAACACGTATATGAGTATATCACTATCATTTGAGGCTCCATTGCGATAATCAGTCTTAAATTTTATATAATTGGCTATAAAGAGGACTCCTCTGTGTTGTTTGCACTGCATTTTGTATGTTCCAATTCGATCACATGTATTAATGCGGTTGGCTTTTCTAACTTCATATTTCACTTTTGGATCAACTGATTCCAAGAACTCTGTTATGTTAGGTGTTGAATTCTCGTCAACCTAGAAAATTAAAAAAATAAAATTAGTATTTCACTACGAAAGCTTTAAAAATTGAACAAATACCCTTGAGTGCACGCTGTCAGGTATGTCAGTCGCCTGTGCTGGAATTAATTCAACTGGTTTCTCTGTAATACTTTGTATAGCTTGTGGTAAATTCTGACGATATTCTCTGATAGCGTTAAATTCTCTCTGTCTCTCCAAAACTTGCAACGCTTCGACATAGTCCAAATTTCTAAGAATTTGTTTTAATTTATCGAATGCTTCGGGACCTCGGTGAGTAATTTTATCAAAGAGTTTTTTGTGCATAATTTGATCTAACGTTTGGGATCCTACAATATCTACCACACTTTTAGAATCTAAGTGAAGATTATAAACCATTTGCTCTGAAAGTAAACCCTCACTTCTACAGGCTTGAAGTATGGGTTTCAATTCCGTGTGCTGTATAAGTTTGTTAATGTTCTCTTTTATTATTTTTCGATGCTTATCATCCATTTTTCACGTTAGTAGTGGTTGACAATGAGATTGAATTAGTCAGATCCTAAAATGGTAGCAATGGCAATGACAATGGCCTAGAAAAGAAAGCTCTAATTCCTGGGAATATATTGATATATAAGCTTGCAAAATGTTTATATTATTAAGCACCAAATACGAACAGCAAAGATTCACTATATTATTTTCACAGATATTGAATTTTCCTTTTTTTTTTTACAAAATTTTGCTCCTTTATTATCAACAAAGGATCGCACAATTTGCAATTTCACAAAACAATGACAATTTCACAAGTTCTCAAGCGAATTCTAAATACACAGCACCTTGCCACACTTTTCAACTATTTAATTGTTTCCGATTTATTTAAAAACATAAATTATTTGTGCGTCTGCAACTATTACTTCTAAAAAATGTTGAAACAAATGTATTGGTACTATTTGTTTGGGAATTAATAATTTGTAATTGAAATAATAATTTGTAATTATTAATATATCAACTTCACTCAATGCCTCATTATTTTAGTGTTTAGTTAGCATAATCTGGTAAAAAAAAATTGCAGCCCTAAATGAAATGTCAAAGGATAGGCAAAGAAAAACGGCAAAATCTCCTTTGTAGCGCGTGCAAGATTTATCAAGTTATTAATTTATGAAGAAATTTAAACAGACTTTGTAATTATTTACGAAATAATTTTACTGTTGTAAGTTCTCACAATTATTACTATATCTGAATTACTTTTACCTATAACAATGCTGTATGTTAAAACCAGACAGTCTATATGATGCTTAACCTCGAAGTTATTTAGAGAATTTGGCCTGTATACCGGTATGTGATAATATACCAATAGTGACAAATTATAATTCTSACAAGAACACTTTTAACCAGCAAATTTTAGTAGTGTTTAAAAAAAAACATTAAAATCATGCAAAATGTAAAAAAATTATTTGCAATATTTATTAAATAGTATGTTCAGTGTTACGATATGTCTGATGTATGTATATTCGCTGATGCATCCCTGCATAATTTTGTTAAACTCGTGTGTTTGTGGATGTGATCTTCCATTTTGACGTTAAGTAAATTACTACATTTTGATTTGTCAATGAAAGTGCATATGGTGTTAAAATAAGCTGGATTGTGGTTGTTTTGTTTTACTATGTTATGAACAATTATTAGTTCCTACTTCTTTAAGGTTTTGATTTTACATTTGGACTAAATACATGAAATAATGAATTTTAATACAATTTTAGCAGTAGTCTTTACTGTTATAGGGTCAGTTTCCGTCGTAACCGTGTTAATTTTGCTAGGTAAGACCTACATATGTTGATTATGCATTGTATTGACTTTCAATATTTGTGAGGAAAACTACAACTAAATCGAAATAATTTGGTAATACAAACTTTGACCCCCTACTAGCTGTTGAGGTATATTGAACCATTGCCTAGGGCATTCAAGAAAAGAATATTGGAAATGTTAATAATTTGATATGACATTGATTTATAATGACATACATAKGTAAAACTAATAAATATTTATTATTATTTTATTATTTAGGTTGGTTTCTGATCTGGAAAGCATTTTTATCAAAATTCCGACTTGTACGTGAATTACTGGGTCAAGAAAACGGTGATGAGGCACAACCTATAGAGCAGCAACCTCATATAAGAGCGAAAAAAATACGCCGAGACTAATATTACTAAACTGTGAACTGTTTCACAAATAAACGAAAATAGGCAAAGTAGTTGAAAATAACTATTAATCTAATAACTATAACTCTTAATAAGAATTTATACTGAAAGTCTTACAACATGAATATCCGCTGTGCTAAACCTGATGACTTGATGAGTATGCAGCACTGTAACTTGCTCTGCCTGCCTGAAAACTATCAAATGAAATATTACTTTTATCATGGGCTTACCTGGCCGCAGCTTAGCTATGTAGCTGAAGATGATAAAGGTAATATCGTTGGCTATGTGTTGGCCAAAATGGAGGAACCTGAACCTGGTGAAGAAAGTAAGCATGGTCACATTACATCATTGGCCGTAAAACGGTCCTACCGAAGACTGGGCTTAGCACAAAAATTGATGAATCAAGCCTCACAAGCRATGGTTGAGTGTTTTGATGCGCAATATGTTTCGTTGCATGTGCGAAAAAGCAACCGCGCCGCYCTAAATCTCTATACAGATTCGTTGAAATTCAAAATAATTGAAATCGAACCGAAATATTATGCCGATGGCGAAGATGCTTATGCGATGCGTCGTGATCTTAGTGAATTTTCAAAGAAAGAAAATTCCGACGAGTCGACACTTGATACGAAAGGCAATACTGCAGATGGCGAAAAGGATAAAATCAACTATAGGCAAGCAATCTCGCATGATCACAGCGGACATGATGGCCATTGTTGCTAAGGCAACTGAATGWTAGAATTTAAGGTGCTCCTATGCAATTCGGGTATAATTTTGTATTTATATATTTTTCGAAAATTTTAATATCTAAATAAATTTGTAATAATCCTTGATGGATTTATAAATATAAAATATGATTAATATAAAAGTTATAGATTTTTATTTTGTATTTATTTTTGGTAACTAATAATATGTCCGGTACTTTAAACATGTGATACTGTATATGACTACATTTTGATATGTAGCAAATTTGTTATTGGTTAATGTACCGACAATACTGATAACCAGATTAAAAATAGTTTAATAAAAGTTAACGAGTATGACGTAAACTGCGGTCAATGTACACTTCTTTGTTTTAGAACGATATTGGATAACTGAATATGCCTTGAAATATTTGAAGCAGACAGCATTAAGTTCTACTTTACGCTAAGAAATGTTTCACAGCGTTCTACTAAGAGTTGGTCTTCAGCCGCGGCTCCATAGCACACCGGAATACAGTACATTTTGATAGTTTGGCAGCACAGCTTTCATGAATGGCAACACTGATTGCATWTAAGAAAACGCCCATTAGAATTTAAATTATTTATGTTTAKTGGAATTGAATTAATTTTAATGTTCTTCGTGAAATTATATATTTTAAATATTTCAAGCGTTGTTTACGCACCATTATTACAACCACTTAGTTCCTCTATTTCGAGGTTCACTACTTAGAAAAAAAAAACACACACAGAAACTTCAAATTTAATGGGGAATGTTTATCGTCAATCGAACGAACATTCTTTATAATTTAATATTGGCTGCGGCTACGACTCCGGCGTCATATTTTATATCTGGGGTCTTTACCATTTACGCCCTGTTAGAGTTCGTTTCATGGGGCAAGCAAAGAGGTGATTAGAACCATGCACGCGCTTATTATATGCCATAGGCTTGGCATGTGGTGGTCGATTCTGCATTAATCGGAGTTTAACCTGCTATAGTGTGCAGGATGAAGTTTTGCGAGTGTCACTCTATGTTCGCCATACAACTCGAGCTCGTCTTCTGCAATGGGCGGTGCATCGTATGTTATTCCTTTAGGCTCTAGACTTTTACTAAAAATCTAATGGGCATGCAGGGAAAACGACATAGATGGAATAATTTTTTAAGCACAATAAGAAGAGACAAATTTTTTCATTTCTTTAATCATTAATTTCGAAGCTGTTCTTTGTCTATATGAAAAGAAAACTGAATAAAATCATGCTATTTACAATACAAACATAATATATACATGTGTATATACAAGTACAGATAAACTTGTATATATGTACATATGTATAAATATATAATATTAATATCCTCAGCAAATGTCAGTAAATTCGCTTAATTTCAACTTTGGACTGTCACCAAGCTAACTTGTCATGCAAAACGCCAGAAGAAAGTGGATAAAATTGAACTACAAAATGTAGACTCGTTGTACACTTTTTAAAATTCACTTTTTGCCTACACGGCGTACGCAAGTAATTTATGCGGAAAGTTTTGTTTCGACTAGGTGCGCGCCGATTAACCATTTATGTGCGCCRCGCAGCGCCGTCATATCCTCCATGGCGGTGCGGCGTTCTACTTTGCATGCATTTGAATTAATGCATTTGACAKTTGGCCTCAGGACATGACCACCATAATGCGCTTGCGAAACGAAAAATGTTAATAGCATTTGTGCGAAAGTTTGTCCGCCGCTTTGGTGGCACCGTCCAAACGACGGTGGAAGTGGGACGTTGATGTTAAACGGTTGTTGCTAACTCTCGTAACATTATAAGTGTTTTGTTAGTCGAAATTGTGAATTTTTATGTGGCATACTTTGTTTCAAGAAAAAATAAAAATATATAGTAATGTCGGAAAATGTTGCAGAATTTTTTAATTTATGATTTTATTAAAATTATTATTATTTGTGGTCTGTGCGAGCAATCGTCTTAAGAGACCTGACCTACACAATATTTCATGAAGTGAAGTAACTCATACGCAGCCTAGTTTTTTTCGCCAGGAGCCAGGAGCAGAGCAAAAATAAAGCGAACTCTCGCTGAATGAAAAATGGGTTTATTAGGCAGCTATAGGCAAATGCGATCCAAGTCACAAATTTTAGACTAAAAATATTCAAATTTTTTATATATAGAAATTTCCAAAACTTTGAGGAGATGGGGAAGTTATGAAGCTTATTATTATGTTATGACATTTAACTTTACTAAATATCCAATTTTTCTGATAAGCATTTAATTCGGAATATGACGCGAAATATAGGCTAATTTCAAAAATTATTTTGTAGACAGTTACCCRATTAACCGAAGACCAGAAAAGGTAGGAAAAGAGGGGTCCTTCATCCGAGGCTGTTGTTACCTTTTCATTTGGGGTGGTTTCTTACTGGGCGYGTCCCAAACCCAGCGCGTAACCCTAGGGAGAGATGATTCGCCTWCTMATTTTAGCTCGTCTTTTGGCTACCCAGAGGATATTTGGTCTACGGCCGGAAGTTGTGAGCTGCTTGAGTCATATGAAAAATAATCGTTTCTGGCCACTCGATAGTGAATGGCGCTCGGAGAACTTTCCTCACTTGCGTGAACTTCTACACATGGCTCCATCCTCCTGTGGGATGGGATAGATRAAGAGAGTTGAAGAGTTTGACGAGCTGGCCGACAGGCCTGCTGAATGGCAAACAAAGCTTAATATCAGGAGATGGTGAACCCGATTCTTCAATTGAGGAAAGGAKTTGCGTTTATGCCGCGATGTCCGAAGACCTCCACTACGTTGGAAAGAATATCCAATTGGCTCAACTTTTTTTATATTCTTCTGAAGTTTGTTTGAAAAAAAGAACGAAAATAAAATTTAGTGTTTTCAATGGAATCACGGYTACAGATGTGTTTATAATGTTGAAGAAGGGTTTTGGGGAGTCTTACTTCTACACGAATGACCTGAATCGCCAAAACACCTGAATCTTTTGAAAAAATTACGTATAAATAGAAGGTTTAATGAAGATGACATAAAAATTATCCAACAATYTAGCGAATGGATTTGTATACCGATTGATCTTTTCCTTCAAAGTAGTCCTCAATCTTTCAATTGTCGCTAAATTTCTTTACAGCGAACCTTTTGAGTCCTGAATACAGAAAAATGTCATCGCAGGGCAGATCTTGAGAAAACGTTGGATGCGGAACCCAATTCCATCTCAGTTTAGTGTGTCAGTAATCCAGATCAATATTAAATTTTATTGTCATTCAAAATAATTTTGTGGATTGTTTCATGTTTTTGTTCGTAATTCGTTCGTGAAATTCATACACAGGAATTTTAAAAGTTAGATCTAACTGCACTGCAATTCTACTGGTTCCCTCCCATAGAAGTATGTACAAAGTGCGTTCCAAAGTAAACCGGACTATTTGAATCTAAGATTCCATATATATGTCGACTGGTGCGTTAGAATCTGCTATCTTTATCGATTGTTCAGTGAGAATTTCATAACATTTCATCTATTGGAAGTGAAGTTATTGCGTTTTAAGTGTCAATATGTTTCTTTTATCGGTGCGAAAATGAGCTTCGAACAAAGAGCCATCATTAAATTTTGTTTTAAAATTTCTAAAACTTTTATGACGATGATTGCCGTAGCAGAGTGCACGAGGGGTTTCAACGTTTTCAAAGTGATCGTGAGGAGATAAATGACAATCAACATGTGGGCCCATCAAAATTCGTGATCRCCGAAAATTCCATCGAAACTGTGCGTGAGAAATCAKCATGGAAATGGAATTGAACATCTCCAAAACAACGRCTTRTCGCATTGTKTGCACGGCTTGTTCGGCACAAATTGACTGACCACCAAAAATTGCTCAGAATCCAACATTCGATCGACGCTTGTGACCGATTATTTGACCAAAAMTCATATTTTAACCATTAACCRTTCACCRTATTCRCCTGATATGSCACCGYGCGACTTCTTKCTTTTCGRAAAAATGCATTTRCMKATGAAAGGAAAGCGTTMTGCAGACGTAGAGGCCATTCAAAAGTCTTGCACCGGCATACTGGCGGCCATACCGGCCAACCAGCTAAAACACTCGTTCGACATGCTTTTGKACCGTGGAAAAAGCTGTATTGAAGCARAAGGAGACTATTTTGAATAAAAYKAATTGATTTTGCCGAAAAACCMTTTGTTCTGTTTATTTTAAAGTCCTGTTTATTTTGSAAMGCRCCCTGTAAATGAACTTTTCAGCCTACCAAATATTTCATGTATGTATGTCTAGCTATTTATGTCAGCATGCTATGCCATGTTTACATATGAACATWAAAAAATTAATTCACAAAGTTCTCACCAACTTTATTTTCATGCCAGCTACCTCTATTGTCTGAAATTTTCGAGTACTCAATTTGCTTGCTTTGACTTCATGCATTCGTCCCTTGTACTGATATACTTACATATGGTATGTACATATGCCTGAGTACATGAAATTATGCACTTCTCATTACGCTTGAAGTAAACAGTAATTGCTATGTATAGAGAGTCACGACCACTTCGGAG